>NC_077229.1:75465619-75545619 GCF_027887165.1 Monodelphis domestica
ATTGCCTTCCAAAATGGTTGGACTAATTCACAGCCCATCAACCCTGCTTTAGGGTGCCTCCTGTCTTTCCACAGCCCCTCCCACCCTGATTCTTCCTCTCTTTTGGCATTTTTGCTGATTTGCTGAATGAGGTGGAGCCCAAGTTTTGTTTTGACTTGCATTTTTCTGATCCTTAGTGATTTGGAGCATGATTTCATAGGTTTTTAATAGTTTGCAATTCTTTGAGAACTGTTCACATCCTTTGATCACTTATTTATGGAACAATACTCTGGTTTTTGTGCTGATTTGTTTTTTAAGCTTTATCTTCTGTCTTAGAACCAATACTGTGTATCAGTTTGAAGGCAGAAGAGCAGTAAGAGCTAGCTAGTTGGTAAGTCAATGGCACCCATGCTTGAGGGGGCTGCTCCCTTCTCCCTCTCCACACACACCTGAGGACATTTCTCTCATCAGCCATCCCTTTGTCCAGCAGCCCAATGGAGTGCTTCCTCCCTCCCCTATCCGAGATATAGCAGGGAGCTCATATGCAGCGTGAGGGTTGAATTTGGGCATCCAATCTCTAAAAGTTTTGCTATCACTGGACTAGGCAATGGGAGTTCTGACTTACCCAGAGTCACACAGCTAAGAAATGTCTGAGGCCACTTTTTTTTTTAAACCCTTACCTTCCATCTTGGAATCAATACTGTGTATTGGTTCCAAGGCAGAAGAGTGGTAAGGGCTAGGCAATGGGGGTTAAGTGACTTGCCCAGGGTGACACAGCTGGGAAGTGTCTGAGGTCAAATTTGAACCTAGGACCTCCCATCTCTATGCCTGGCTCTCAATCCACTGACCTACCCAGCTGCCCCCCTGAGGCCACTTTTGAAACCAGGACGTCCCTTCTCTAGGCTTGGCTCTCAACCTACTGAGTCATCTTGCTGACTTCCATGACCTGGGTTCTTAAAGGCATGTTTGGTCATATAAGAAAGACTTTGAGTATGATTCCACCAACAAAATGAGTCTGTTCTTCAAGGACCATCCTATGGCTTGTCATAGGAACTGGCTATTTGGTAAGGAGGCTCACAGCAACCCTTACAAAGAAGAAACATACAATGTGGTCTTTAGTGGGTATAGGAAATGTTAAGAGGATTAGCAGGGGCAGCTAGGTGATTGGATGGATAAAGAGCCGGGCATGGAGACTGGAGGTCTGATTCAAATGTGATTTATGACAATTTCTAGACCTCTCTACTAATAACAATGCAATGATCCAGGACAATTCTGAGGGACTTCTAAGAAAGGAACACTATCCACATCCTGAGAAAGAACAGTGGGAGTGGAAACCCAGAAGAAAAACAACTGCTTGATCACATGGTTCAATGGGGGTATGATTGGGGATGTAGACCCTAAATGATCACCCTAATGCAAATATGAATGATATGGAAATAGGTCTTGATCAATGACACATGTAAAACCCAGTGGAATTGCTTGTCAGCTCTGGGAGGGGGGAGGAGGAAGGGAGGGAAAGAACATGAATCATGGAACCATAGAAAAATATTCTAAATAAAGTAATCATTTTTTAAAAAGATACCTCCTTGCTGTGTGATCTTGGGCAAGTCACTTAACTCCAATTGCCCAGCCTTTATTGCTCTTCTGTCTAGAAATCCATATTTAGTATTGAGTCTAAGACAAAAGGTAAGGGTTAAAAATAAAAGAGGATTAGAGGAGATCTCTAACCCATTCATGGAATCCTAGTGTCAGCATTATTGGGGGCACTCAGTCAAGAGACATGGAGGAAAAGCAGGCAGGAATGGGTCAGGATTTATAGTGTTTTAGGGCAACAAGCACAGGTGTCCATAGATAGTCACATAGAAACACACCTTGGGTAACTCCTGCTACTACCCTGAGCTTGTTGACTCATATGTACAATGAGGGGCTTGAGCTGGATGGTTCTGAAGCTTCTTAACTATGATCTAGATCAAGGATCACCAATGATCCTACATTCATGTTTTACATGCATTTGATTGCTCCCTACCTCCCAAGAAAGAGTCTAGGCATGCAGTTGCCACCCTTGGGCCCAGCTCTGCCTGGCTCAGCAAAGATAATCAGGGAATAATGAGAGGGGATCCTTTGGCTCCCTTTAGAAGATTCATTCTGACCTGCTGACAGGTGATTGAATCAGAGAAATCAACACACTCCAGCTTGCAAAAAGCAACACAGTCCAGGCCCTTCCTCCTGTGTCAGCAGAGCCTTGGAGATGCCTTCTTCCCTCCTTTCCTGTCTTCTGCTCTTGGAAAACGGGGAAGGGAAAGGGGATGAGCCTGGATTCTGAAGGGAGTCTCCCCACCGCCAGCAATCTCTCTGGTAGATCTTATCCATCCTTCCAGGTCTCATTGTAGAAATGCTCCCTCCTCTGAGAAAACCAAGGATAGCTCTCATTTCTAGAACATCTCCATTTTTAGAGAGAGCCCTCGTTGTAATAATTCCAAGAGGGATGTATCATTGCCTCCATTTTAAAGATGAGGAAACTGAGGCTGAGAAGTTAAAAGACTTGCCTGTAAGGGTCAGGGTCAGAATTTGAACCTAAGTCTCCTGACTCCATGGCCCCTTCCATAGCTCGATGCTGCCTCTGCTGGGTGGTGCAGTGGAGAGTAGAGTCTGGAAGACTGATCTTCCTGAGTTCAAATCCAGCCTCACACACTTAATGGCTGTGTGGCAAGTCACTGAACCCTGTCTGCCTCAGTTTTCTCATCTGTAAAAATGAACTGGAGAAGGAAATGGCAAACCACTCCAGTATCTTTGCAAGGAAAGTCCCCAAAGGGGTCAAAAACAACTAAATAACAACAAAAATGCTGCCCCCAAAATACACATATACATACAAGTGATCTCTCCTTCATCTGGTCTCATAGCACTGCATTCCCTTCTTAAGTCTTTTTGCTTTCACAAGACTTATGATTTCATTCTGAATCAACATCTATTTTTCAAGTTATAGTCTAGGTGGGCAGCTAGGTAACACAGACCTGGGTTCAAATCTGGCTTCAAATACTTCCTAGTTATATGACCCTGGGCAAATCATTTAACTCCAATTGCCTAACTTTTGCTCATCTTCTGTCTTAGAATTGATACTAAAAAAGAAGATAAGGATTTAAAAAAATTTAGGGCCTATGTCGGTGGTGGTGAACCTTTTAGAGACCAAGTGCTCAAACTGTAAACCTCATGCGCATGTGAGATCGCACCTTATCCCAGATAGGGGAGGGAGGAAGCACTCCCATTGGGCTGCTGGACAGAGGGGCAGGTGATGAAAGAAATGTGCTCAGGTAAGGTAGAGAGGGGAAGGGAGAGCAGCCCCCTCCAACACACATGCAATAGATTCACCAACATGGGTTTATGTTCTAAGGGCCCTCCCAGCTCTGATGTTCTCTGTTCTAAGGGCTCTCCTAGCCTTAATGTTCTATGATCTAAGGGTTCTCCCAGATCTGATAATTTAGGTTCTAAGGACCATCCCAGCTCTGACATCTTGTATTCTAAGATTCCTACCAGTTCTGATATTCTATGTTTTTAAAATTTACTTTATTTTATTTTTAGCATTCAAAATATTTCATTAATTTCATTTTCTTTTTTTTTAATTTTAATAACACATTTCCACCTAAGTTTTCCAAAGTCATATGATCCATATTGTCTCCTTGCCTTCTCCCTTTCCCCTCCCGGAGCTGACAAGCAATTCAATCTAGGTTATACATCTGACATCCTATGTTCTAAGAAACCTGCCAACTCTAACACTGTCTGTTCAAAGGTCCCTCTTAGTTCTGACAGTCTATGTTCTATGGCCCTATCCCAATCCAAACATAGTATAATCTAAGCTCTTTTCCAGCTCTGAGCCTTAAGCCATCTTTCAACTGTGACATTCTATTATTTAGACTCTCTCTCTCTCCCTCCCTCCCTCCCTCCTTCTCTCCTCTCTCTCTCCCCTCTCTCTCCCTCCCTCTCTTTCTCTCTCTCCCTCCTTCTCTCTCTCCCTCCCTCCCTTTCTCTATCTCCCTTCTCTCTCTTCTCTCTTTCCCTCTGTCTCTCTCTCTTCTCTCTCCCTCTCTCCCTTTTTCTTTCTCTCTTTCCCTGTCTGTCTGTCTCCCTCCTTTTCTCTCTCTCTCCCTCTGTCTCTCTGTCTCTCTCTTCTCTCTCTCCCTCTCTCCCTTTTTCTTTCTCTCTTTCCCTGTCTGTCTGTCTATCTGTCTCTCTCTCTGTCTCTGTGTCTCTCTCTCCCTCTCCTTCCCCCCCCCTATATCTCTCTGTCTCTGTCTCTCTTTATCTTTCTCTCTCTCTCACCCAGCCTCACACTTGTACCCCAACAGGGCCAAAGGGATGGCTCAGAATGGTCAGTGTCCATTTGATCTCAATAGCAAGGAGATGACTACAAAGACCTCTGAATTCCCCTTCCAGATGGGTTGGTGGTTTGTCCCCCACAGCAGAGCTGTCTCTTCCCTTAGCCTCTCATTCAGAAGGCTGTATAATAGTTTCTTTTAAGAAGGGAAGAGGGAGGTGAAGCTAGGTGTCTCAGTGAATTGAGAGCCAAACCTTGAGGCAGGAGGTCCTGGGTACAAATGTGACCTCAGACACTTCCTAGCTGTGTGACCCTGGGCAAGTCACTTAACTCCTGTTGCCTAGTCCTTTTCACTCTTCTGCAATGAAATCAATACTCAGTATGAATTCTAAGGGAAGGGTTTTTTGTTCTTTATAGTCCACCATGATGGGAGGGAGGGGAAAGAGAAAGGACAGGAAGAGGGAAAACATAGCTATCATGCAGGGCCAACCACTGTTTGCCTAGTAGAGGCTGGGTAGGGGCTTCCTGTTTAATTGAACTGGTCCCTAGATGTGATTATCGAGCTCAGCTAGTTTAGAGTTCCAGCTAGAAGTGGATGGAGGAAGGCAGCAAATGTGTCATCTTGACATTAAAGGCCTTCCCAGCTTAGCACCTTCCTACTTTTCTGGCTTCTCATACTTTCCTCCCCTCCACCTGCTCTATGATCCTTCTTGCTCTTCCTTGAACCAGTTCCTCCATTTTATGACTTGTGACTCACTGACTGTCCTCCATCCCTGGAATTCTCTCCCTCATCTCAGACTTTTGGCCTCTCTGGCTTCCTTCAGGTCTTAGCAAAAATCCTATCCCCTGCAAGAAGCTTCTCCCAATCCTCCTTAGTGCTAGTACCTTCCCTTTGAGATTACTTCCTCTTTTCCCTGTGTACATAGTAGTTTGTATGTTTTCTAATAATAATGATAACTCTGGGCAGCTGGGTAGCTCGGTAGTTGGAGAGCCAGGCCTAGAGATGGGAGGTCCTGGGTTAAAATCTGGTCTCAGACACTTCTCAGCTGTGTGACCCTGGACAAGTGGCCTAGCCCTTACCTCTCTTCTGCCTTGGAACCAATACAGGAAATTGATTCTAAGACAGAAGGTGAAGGGTTAAAAACAATGTGTTAGATACTATGTAATATATAACATAATAATAAAAATAAGGGTGTTAGGCTAGATGATTCCTAAAGTCCCTTCCAGCTTGTTGGTTCTGTGATTGACCTGGATCTTCCTGAAGCCTCCAGGATGGAGAATTACTGAGGGATCATGGCCGTGGTGGGGAGAAAATCCCAAGGACAAGTCAGTGTCAAAAGTCACTTCAAATTGGCTTTTACACTCAGCCCCGCAAGTGCATACAAATACATGCAATGTGTGTGTGATGTGCACAATATACGTGTGGTGCACACGCATGGCACATGCATGATGTCACATGCTACATCCATAGAGTATAATCACATGTGTGGAGAGCAAGCATACACACACCCAGTGTGCAATCTATACCATACACACACGCATACACAGAGGCTATATGTGTGGAATCCAGCCTGGGGCCAAAGTTGCCCCTGACTGTTCCAATCCGATCGACAGCCCCCTGGATCAATGCTGAGTTGAGCTCAGCTGAGCTGCTCCCCTCCTCCCCTGGCCCCCAGGGGCCCCTCCTCAGCCTTGCCTTGGGGGAGGGGAGAGAGGAGGGAGGAAAGGCACTTCAGATCAGTCTGCCTTGATGGGGAGAGGAGAAAGCACCTCTTCTGTCTCCCACTCTTGGTTAAAGAGAGCAATTCCCATGCCGTTTTGCTATTCTAGACTTCATGGTTTATGGTGCTTTTCTGCTCTGATTTCCATGTTTTGTCCCAAAGCTCTTGAGACCAGAAAGGTCCAACCCCTTCATCTGATAAGGGAGGAAAAGGAGGCTCAGTGACTTACCCAAGGTCACCTAGGTGATTGGTAACAGAACTGAGATTTGGGGGGGGAAAACCTTCTAACTAAAAATCTTACATCCATTCCATTCCATACCCTGTCCTTTGGTGATTTATGTTCCAAGGCTCCTCCCATCACTGATGCTGTGTTCTGAGATCCTTCCCAGTTATGACAATTATAGTCTAAGGTCCATCCATCTCTGAATTTCCATGTTTTGTGTTTTAAGGGGGACAAGGGAAGGAATGAGTATTTATATTGTGCTTACTATATGCCATGTCCAGCATTAAGTGCTTTACAAATATTATCTCATTTGAACCTCACAATAATCCTTTGAGGTAGGTTATTGTCTCCATTTTAAAATTGAGGAAACTGAGACAAATTGCAGTTAAGTGATTTTCTCATCATCAAACAGCTAATTTTTGAGGACAAACTTGAACTCAAGCCTTCCTAACTCCGGGTCCACTAACATCACTTTTAGCACAAATATGCTCAGTTCTAAGCTCTCTCCCAGCTCTGACATTCCCTGTTCTAAGAACCCTCCCAGCTCTGACACTCTCTATTCTAAGCTCTCTCCCAGCTCTGACATTCTCTGTTCTAAGGACTCTCTCAGCTCTGACATTCTCTGTTCTAAGCTCCCTCCCAGCTCTGACATTCTCTGTTCTAAGCTCCCTCCCAGCTCTGACATTCTCTGTTCTAAGACTCCCCCCAGCTCTGACATTCTCTGTTCTAAGCTCTCTCCCAGCTCTGACATTATTCTAAGGACCCTCCCAGTTCTAACATTCTCTGGGACTCTCCCAGCTCTGACACTCTCTGTTCTAAGGACTCTCCCTGCCCTGACATCCTGTGTCCTAAGGGCCCTCCCCCCTCTCAGCCTATGACTAGCAGAATTTCCTCTCCATGGTGCACACGCCCCCTCTAGTGGCCAGCACATGGGGAGAGGGTAGAAGCTAGAGTGGAGGGCTTAGACTAGGAGAAGCCCCCAAAGGCAGGGGAGTTGGGGATGGCCATGACAGAAGGGCCTTTTCTCACCAGTCTTAACCACAAGCCACTGGAGGGGACAGGGAATTCTGGTCTGGTTGTGCTATTTCCTCTCCACCCCCACCCCATCCCCAGGAGTGGTACCCACAGCTCCCTGGGCCAGCTCCTAGCAGATATTGAGTGTATTGATTCCCCCTTTTGACCTAAACACATCAAGGGGAGGCTAAAGCCCTTGACATCTGAACCAGTTAACTACCTCCTGCCACACTCAATCAGGGAGAAGGTCCTGGTACCTGGCTGGGCTGCTGTCCTGCTAGGAGGCAGGGAGGGAAGGAGACACCACCTCATCAAATCCCAGACTCTCAGAACAAGCAGTGACCTCAGAGGCCATCTAGTCCAACCTCCCACAGGGGGCAGGAATGTCCTCTATGCCCTCCCTGACCAGGGGTCAGCTAGGCTGTGTTCAGACACTTCTGTGACAGGCAGCTCACTACCTCTAGAGCAAGAATTCCTAACCTTTTTATGTATAATGGACCCCTTTGGCAGTTGAGTGAAACCTTTGGAACTCTCTTTGAATAATGTTTTAAATGTATAAAACAAAATACACAGGATTACAATGTAAACTAATTATATTGAAATCTGTTTCTCAAAATATGTTTTTAAAAAGACAAGTCAAGGGGCAGCTGGGTGACTCAGTGAATTGAGTCAGGCCTAGAGATGGGAGGTCCTGGGTTCAAAAATGGTCTCGGACACTTCCCAGCTGTTTGATCCTGGGCAAGTCACTTGACCCCCATTGCCTAGCCCTTACCACTCTTCTGCCTTGGAGCTAATACTTGGTGGTGATTCCAAGACAGAAGGTAAAGGTCTCAACCACTTCTGTACCTGCAGTACCCTAGCTCCACCTTCTGGGGCTGAGCAAAATAATTCTAAACTCTCTATTTCATAGAAGCTTATCAGAGAGAGGGGGGGCGGAGAGAGAGGGAGAGAGGGAGAGGGAGAGAGAGAGAGGGGGGGAGAGAGAGAGAGAGGGAGAGAGAGGGAGAGAGAGAGGGAGAGAGAGAGAGGGAGAGAGAGAGAGGGAGAGAGAGAGAGGAAGAGAGGGAGAGAGAGAGGGAGAGAAAGGGAGAGAGAGAGGGAGAGAGAGAGGGAGAGAGAGAGAGGGAGAGAGGGAGAGAGAGAGGGAGAGAAAGGGAGAGAGAGAGGGAGAGAGAGAGACAGAGAGACAGAGACAGACAAAGACAGAGACAGAGACAAAGAGAAAGAGAGAGAGACAGAGACAGACAGAGACAGAGAGAAAGGCAAATACAAATAGAGACAGAAGAGACACCGAAAGACAAGAGAGAGGAGGAGGGAGGGAGAGAAAGAGATCTTACCCACACACATATACCCCTTTAAACTCCTTCTTAAGCCTACCTTCCTCCCTCTGGCTCTCACTTATTCAAGTCTAAAAAATTATGCTCCATCCCTGAATCAAAGTCCCTCCTGAACTACAATAATCACAGTGACTGTCCACACTGCAGGCTTCGGGGGACTCTTTTAATGGGATAAGCAGCAGGAAGTGTATGGGAGACTCAGGGCAGGCAGTTGGTAAAAAGAGAAGGGGAAAACATCAGCCAGTGTCTTTTATATATAGGAGAAAGTCTGCAGAGCACCAGGCTGGAAGTTAGGAAACCTGGGTTCTAGTCCTCTGTGATCCTGAGCAAGTTGCAGACTCTCTTTCCTATATTCCAAAAAAGAATAACATTTTTTCACCACCTCACAGTTAATATAAGAACTTATTATAAGATCAAATTTGACTGAAGGTGTGACCTTGGACCGGTTATTTTCCTTAGACAGGCCTCAGTTTCCTCTCCTGTACAATTAAGGGGTTGAATTCAGTGATCTCTCTGGCCCATTCCAGCATTGACAGTCTATGCTGTAAGGGCCTCCCAGCTCTGGCATTATCGTTTTGTTCCAATTCTTTTCCATTCCCCTGACTGGAGTCAGACATCCCCAGCTCAGCCAAGCTGAGCCTGTTTTAATATGTTGGAAAATAAAACAAATAAACTTGGTTCTGCCGCCTCTGGCCAATGATGAACACTCCCATTTGTTACAGAGAATTAATCAAGTGGAATTTTCATTACTGACGAATTTCACCCAGCTACATGTGGGAGGCTCAGTTTCCTAAGCATGCTGAGATGCCCTCCATAGAAGCAGCTTTTGGGGGTTGCTGAGGTGGTGCTGGAGGTTGGAGACTCTCATTGGCTAAAACCATTGCATACTGATGCGCAGTAACTGAAGCACCTTCTTTGATGATTTCCACCGGTATTGAACAGGACCAAGGAGAGAGTTGGGGTGATACAATGGCAGGGATGGAGATTTGGGGTTCATGGGGATTTTGATATAGTCATTTGGGTCATTTTTTTAAACCTTCACCTTCCATCTTAGAATCAATACTGGGCATTGGTTCTAAGGCAGAAGAGTGGTAAGGGCTAGGCAATAGGGGTCAAGTGACTTGCCCAGGGTCACACAGCTAGGAAGTGTCTGAAGTCAGATTTGAACCCCATCTCTGGGCCTGACTCTCAATCCAGTGAGCCACCCAGCTGCCCCCCATTTGGGTAATTTTGATACAACTTATAAACCCTTTATTTTCTGCCTTAGAATCGACACTAAGTATCAGTTCTAAGGCAGAAGAAGAGTAAGGGCTGGGCAATGGGGGTAAAGTGACTTGCCCAGGGTCACACAGCTGCGAAGTGTCTGAGGCCAAATCTGAACCCAGGGTTTCCCCTCTCCAGGCTTGGTTCTCTGTTCACTGAATCACCTAACTATCCCCGATACAAACAACTTTGAGAATAATGATGCAGATAGCTGCAGAGGCAGCTATAAGAATGGACTTATGGGAAACCACATGGCTAGTGATACAGTGGTTATGGGAGCAATGTCAATGTTGTAATGTGGATATAAACAGCTATAGGAGGCTGTGATATATGCTGCCATGTGGATGGTGATACAAGGACAGCGATATCATTATGGCCATGGTGATAAAAACAGCCACCAGGGCAATAACACAGGCAGCCAAAGGAATGATGCCACAGGTGGTTGTGGGAAAATCATCCAGATAGGTGTGGCCAAAACTCCAGGCAGGGGGGACAGCTGGGTGGCTCAGTGAGAGTCAGGCCTAGAGACGGGAAGTCCTGGGTTCGAATCTAGCCTCAGACACTTCTCAGCTGTGTGACCCTGGGCAAATCACTTGACCCCATTGCCTAGCCCTTACCACTCTTCTGCCTTGGAGCCAATACACAGTATTGACTCCTAGACAGAAGGTAAGGGGGTTTTTTTTGTTTGTTTGTTTTTGTTTTTAAAACAACTCCTGACAGGGGGAAACTAGGTAGCTCAGCAAATCAGAGAACCAAGCCTGGAGAGGGGAAATCCTGCGTTCAAATATGGCCTCATACACTTCCTAGTTGTGTGACCCTGGACAAGTCACTTAACCCCCATGGCATTACTCTTCTGTCTTGGAATGCATACTTTGTATTGATTCTAAGATAGACAGTAAAGGTGTTTTTTTTTTAATTGGCATGATCATAGCACCTATCTCCCAGATTCAAATAAAATAATATTTGTAAAGCACATTGCAAACCTTAAATCATTATTTAAATGCACCATTATTATAAAATGGAAATGTCAAAATAGAAAAGTCACAAAAAGGTTTGAATGTGGTGGAAGTGCCAAAAGAATTGTGGGAATTAAAAAAAAAATTACAACCCTTTATAACTGGAAACAGCTTGGTTTGAAATATTTTTTTAATTAAAATACAGAATTTTTAAAACTTTTTCAAAAGTCTGTCTTTAAAAAAAAAAAAAGATAGAGCACCAGGCCTGGAGTCTGGAGGCCTGGGTTCAAATGTGACCTCAGATACTTCCCAGCTGTGTGACCCTGGACAAGTCACTTGAAACCAGATTGCCTAGCTCTTAGAGTTGTTACTAAGACAGAGTTTTTCAAAAGAAAAAGTCTCCTGATGTTTTAAATTTTGGTACTGGTATCCCCTCCTTCCAAAAAAAAAAAAATCCCCTCCCCTCAACGTCAAAATCTCTAGGGTCCCTAATCGAATACACAAAGGGCAGCTGCTAGCTGTTTGACGTTCTAAAGGCCCTCGCACGTCAGATAGTCTGTTGTGAGAAACAAAGCCGCCATCCCTGCCTGCTCTGCCCTTCGGAGTTCTAAGAGCTCTCTCTCGCGGTGCCAGTAGTGAGCGCGCCGGGCTTTTCCGTCAGTGGTCCTTAACCACTCTTTTGTGGCCTCTGGCCCCTTCCAGCTCTGGGTTCTCTCGTCGGTTGGCCCAAGTCGGAGGAGACGTCTCCTTCGGCCTGGCCCGGCCCAGCCCAGCTCCGCTACCCCTAACCTCGGGCCAGGGAGGGAAGCGACTCTGGGGTGGGGGGTGGGGGACCGAGTAGTTGAGGGGAGGTTCAGGTTCTCAAGTCAAGCTGTGAGCGCCACTTTTCCCATATTCCTCTTCCCGGGCCGCTCATGCCTCATTGCCGGGGCCTCGTTCCACCTTCCACTGGTGCGCCGGAGAGAAAGGGAACAGAGCCTGCGACTTTTCCCTTCCTCTTCCTCCCTTTCCCTCTCTTTTCCCGGCTTTCCTTCTCCTCCCTCTTTCCCTTCCCCCCACACCCTCTTCCCTCCCCCCGTCCCGCTCCCCCCAGCTCCCCTTGCTGACTGCGGATGAAAGCCGTCTTTTGTGATTCCAACAAATCACTGCCACTTAAGGAAAAGTGGGCAGAAAATTGCGGGTTGTGTAGAAGCTGGGGGGGGGGGGGCGAGGAGCAATCCTGGAGGGGTGGGATGTTTGCTGGGAGTGAAAGGCAGAGGACAGAGGCTTCTGGAATGGACTCTGCTAGAACGTGCTGGGGAATGATCCGAGATGCCGAGGGCCATACCTAGTTTACCCACTTCCGTACCCCTCAATCCCCGGACCCCACCTGCCATCATTTCTATTATTCTGAGGGTGGGGGCAGGGAGGTGGGGCAGGTCTCTCAGTAGAGAGAAGAATCGGGCAGGCCCTTGGATACCCAGCTGAAAGGACGCTTGGAAATCAAACCACAACGGCTCGTTTTACAGATGGGGAAACTGAATCCCACCGCCAGTGCCTAGGTGACTTGCTGAAGATGGAAAACAAGTCAGGAGGCAGAGCCAGGATTAGAATTCAGGGTCCCTGGTTCTCAGCCCGCTCTTGGGTTCTGTAAACTAAGGATGCTCCAGACTGAGGCAGATGGAGGATTGACCAATCCGGGCTCAATGAGAGAACTGGACTGGGAATGAGAATTCCTGAGTTCTCCTCTGGCCCCTCCAAAATGCATTGTGGGAGGTGGGCTAAATCACTTCCATTCTTTGGTACTATGGTTTTTTCTCTCTTAGATGACCTCTAAGGTTCCTTTGAGCCCTGGAATTACTTGTTCCAGGGTTCTTCAGAGTCGTGACTTTGCTTGTTCTGAGGTCTCTTCAAATTCCGCCCTTTAAATTCTTCTAATTATTTATTCATATAGATAATATATGTACATTATATATAACAATATATAATTAAATTCTTCCAAACTCTAAAGTCCATTCTTATATTCCTATCATTAAAGGGGAAAAGATTCCAGTGGGCCAGATGGCAATTTCATTCCCTTTGTGGCAGCACCCCACTGTTGGAGTGGCTTCGTCTAGAGGAGCCCCCAGAGCTGTCTGGTGGAGGCAGGAAATCGGCGGAGGGATATGACTCTCTGGGGACTATTTCCCAGGGCTGGGACTTTCCTGTCTGAGCTCTGCCTCTGTCCAGCATGGAGGTCTGATCTGGGGAAAGCTTCCATTCCCAAAAGATTCACCAGCGCAGGGAGAAGTAATCCATTAGCAGCCAAGCATCCACTCAGAAAAACTTGCCCTTTATCCTATAAACTCCTCCGGATGAAAGGTTTAATCTCTGAGATCATACCTGACCACCCAAAGCCTTCCCCTCCTTAGCTTCAACCCAGAGACAAATTTTGACTATTAGCATTATATAATCAGAGAAGCTCAGAATGAACTTTTCATAGAAGTATACAATCACAGTAGCAGAATTCTAAACCAGAACACAGTGGCATATTGGAAAGAAATAGATTCTGTACTGGGGTGAATCCTAGCCCTGAGTGATCTAGGACTAGGTTCTCTGAGCCTCAACTTTCTTTCCTTTTTTATGGTATATGGATGAGTTTTATTTACTTTTTAAATTTTAAAAATGCCAAGTAACAAGGTATTTTTCATGAATTTATTTCTGCTACCTCCTTATTAAGCACATTTTAATAACAAAAAAAAATCCCTCCGTACATGTTCACCTAATCTGTCAATATCCCCAGTTTCCACATCTGCAAAATGAGATTGGATTCAGTGACTTCTAAAGTCCCTTTTAGATCGAAATGTATGTTGGCTTGGGGATGGGGGTGAGGGAAAGACAGCTAGATGGTCAGATGGATAGAATGACAGGACTAAAGACAGGGGGTCCTGGGTTCAAATGTGACCTCAGACACTTCCTAACTATGTGACTCTGGGCAAGTCATTTAGTTGCCTAATCCTTATCACTCTTCTGCCTTGGAACCAATACATGGTATTGATTCTAAGACAGAAGATAAATACATAAATAATAAAGTACCAAAATAAGTAAATCCATGTTTCTCTGAACTCTGGGCTTTTCCTTCTTAAAATTTCATTCCACCTTATCTACATCTTTGTTGCAGCCAACTATAGCTAATCCTCACCAAGTTACTTTCCTTCCTCCCCAGTAAGATCAGTGCCCAGCTCCATATTATTCTCTTGAATCCCAAATCTAGGCATCTTTGAACATTGAACTTCCGTGATTTGTCTCTGGCCTACCTCAATCATGAACATACGTGGCCATTCCTCCCACTCCTCCACTTCCTCCACCTTCAACTCCACTGAATTTGTCCCTGGTGATGGGATTTCATCTATAGTAATAGTGATGGTAGTCATGGAAATGGGGATGGGGATGGGAATGAGCAGGTAGTAATGATGACAGTGATGATGGTGGTGGTGAAAAAGATGGAGATGGAGATGAGGCTGGTGATGGGGATAATGGTACGGTGTTATTATATTGGTGATTAAAAAAAATTTTACTTCTAAAAAAGCAAAAGAATCACCATGATTACAAATCTCAAATACATAAGGAGACACTGAGAGTTCATCCTCCATTCGTGTTTAAGACAGAATGGGGGGGGAAGCTAGGTGGCTCAGTGGATAGAGAAGTTCTGGGTTCTAATTTGGCCTCAGACACTTCCTAGATATATGACCCTGGGCAGGTCACTTAACCCCTATTACTTAACCCCCTTATTGCTCTTCTGTCTTGGAACTGATATTTAGCATGGATGCTAAGCCAGAAGTTAAGGGTTTGAAGAAAAGACAGAATGAGGAGAGATGAAAGCAAGAGAGATTGTGAATAGGCACAAGAAAGAACTTCCTCACCACCAGCAGAATAAAACATTGGAATAAGGTGATTATAAAAGGTTCAAACTTTGTTGTTATTGGAATAGGTAGTTATCTATCCAGGGTGTCTTGGACCACCACCTGCCTCAAAGTGGGTGAGTAGTGAGGTCTCTCCAAAAGACATCCTGGCATTGAAGCACCCTTTACCTCTCCTATTTCCAATGCCTTCCCTCTGTTCATTATTATCCTATTTAGAAACATATATATATATATACACATATATATATATAATCCTATGCATAGCCTTCTTTGTATATATTTATATATCATCTCTTCCATTAGATTGTAACCTCCCTGAGAGCAGGAACTATCTTTTGCCTCTTTTTGTTATTCCCACTGCTTACTACTGTGCCCAGAACATAGAGGGAGCTTAATAAATGTTTACCTACTAATAGGTGACAGAGTAGGAATATATGATTGAGGGAGAGACTAGAGCAGGAAATTGATTAAGCAAATTGTCTTGAACCCAGGAAAACCTATTAGAACATGTGGTCTAATTCAGAAAAGAAGAGGCCAAGGAAGCTGGGAGTCATGTAGTGCCACTGAGAGAGAATCACTGATCTCTGCACATCCAGCTGCTGGGAGTAGCAAAGGGCACCTAGGGAAGCTGCTGTAGGGAGCCATGGGTGATGGTCAGGATGAAAAGGCTCCCTCAGGCAGGGTGCTCACTCCCTCTTGTAAATAGCTCTGACTTGAGCCAGTATTGATTTTGGTTCCAAGGAGCTGTAATTAGATTGAACGGGAGAAATGGGGGGAGGGAGGGGAGAATGGGCCGATTTAGCTGTATCAGCAGGAAAAGAAGTTTTTTATGACTCTGGTTTGCTGAGGCCCCTCTCTGAATTCCTCCAGCTCCTGGGAAGCCCACCAGGGCAGCCTTGAGTCAGGGGGAAGAAGGAACCCTACATTGGCAGGCACGACCAAGATGGGGATACTCAGAATCACAAGATGTCAGTTAGAAAAGACCCCAGCCACTAGCTTCCTTACTTCACCTCCATCACTCCCCATCACCACCTTCATTATCTCCAAATCTGTGGGTATTTCCTGGATACAACATCTAAATGGTGGTCCATTCTGACTGGAGACCCTAAAGAAGGAAGAGTCTTCTAAAGCATCCCATTCCACTTATGGACAGCTCTGATGAAATGGAAAATTTCCCATCAACCCTAAATCTGTCTTTTTTTTTTAACCCTTATCTTCCATCTTAGAATCAATACTATGTATTGGTTAGGGCCATAAAGGCTAGGCAATGGGGGTTAAGTGACTTGCTCAGGGTCACACAGCTAGGAAGTATCTGAGATCAGATTTAAATCCAGGACCTCCCATCTACTGAGTCATCTAGCTGCCCCGTAACCTACCTTTTTGTAGCTTCAACTCACCCAGTTCTTCTCTTGGGACCAAAGAGAATAAGTCCAGTAGCACCTTCTACTTGGCAGCCCTTCCAGTTCTCCGGGATGCTAATCATAGTTGCCCTAGGTCTCTTCTCCAAACAAAGCATCCCCTTTATTCAGCAAATGGATTTCCTATCGTATAATTTGGAAACCCTTCACATCCCCAGTCATCCTCCTCTGCATGCACCCTGCCCTTAGTTTATTAATTACTTCCTCCTGAGCTCACAGACTTTTGAAGTACTCTAGTTGGGGAATGACCAGGGCAAGGACAGACAGACCTCCTAAGTCCTGGGATGTTTGACCTCTCAGTGAAGCTCAAGATCCCAATTCACTGCCTTGGCTGTTGTATATTAATTACATTATTAATTCATATTAAACATACAACCCACTACCACTCATAAGCTGTCCTCCTCACCGAGATTCATTGGCTCCATCCATCCCATCACTACCCAAGACCAGGCTATTCTTGGCATCCAAATGACACGGTATCTGACTCAAAGCCATTTGGAACTATGACAAGTTAGTCCGAGGCAATTATGGGAAATGGTGACAATTGGCATGGTGCCACCAATGCCAGGACATTGGCACATTGGGACACAAGCAGTGCCATGAAAGCATTGGCATTTGAGGCACTGATGTTACCACACTGACTTTAACTTTGTATCCCAATAGTGGTTGTCATAAGGATGATGAGAGTGGTGAGAGGGAGACAATGGCTATGAGGATGGGGCTAGAGGTAATGGTGAAGGTGGTGGTGTCAATGGGAAAGGTGATGGTAATGAAGATGGAGATGGTGAGGGTGGTGACAAAGGTGGAAATAATTAGGATGGGGGGCAGAAGGAATGGAACAAGCATTTTTATTAAGCATCTGCAATGTGTTGGGAACTGTGATAAGTGTTTTGCAATTTTTATCTTATTTTATCCTCATAACACCTCTGGCAGGTAGATGGTGTTTTTATACCCATTTTACAGTTGAGAAGACTGAAGCAGGTTAAGTAATTTGCCTAGGATCCCACAGCTGGCAAGTGTCTGAATCCAGATTTTAACTTGGGTCTTCCTGATTCCAGGCCCAGGGCTTTATCCTACTGCACCATATAGCTGTCTAACACTGATGACACCCAAGACTTTAGTGGTGGTGGTGGAGATATGGATGGCGGTACAACATGATATAGAAGATAGGGAAGTGGTCTTAGAGTCAGGAAAACTTGAGTTCACTTCTTACCTTAGATACTTACAAGCTATATGTCTCCAAATAAGTCTCTTGACCTCTCTGAGCCTCAGTTTTCCTCATCTTTAAAATGGGGACAATAATTGGACTTAATCTGTAGGTTGTAAGACTCAACATCAACAATGAAATCATATACATAAAGCTCTTGGTGAACATGTACTGATTTGGGACAGAACCAGTAATGTCATTGGCATAGGGAACTTCCAACTGAGAAAATTCTTTGTGTCTGTGGAGATCAGATAGTTCCCTGTAAGTTATAGTCTTAGAAAATTCCCTGGAGCACTAAGAGATTACTGACTTGTCCAGGATCACCCACAACATGTCAGAAGTGGGACTTGAACACAGGACTTCAGGGCCATTTCTCTATCCATGATACCATGGGTTTTTAAATTTTAATATTAAAACAGAAGGTAAAGCAGAGGGGATTTTTTTAAAAGTACTTATTATTACTGTCTATTAGTAGGCACTGAACTGGGGACCCAAAAACAAAAATGTCACAGACCCAACTCTCAAGGGGCTGCCACTCTATTGGGGATCCCCACAACCTGTGTGCAAATCAGTAAATACATCATATTTATACAGAGTTGTATCTTGGGAGAGAGAAAAGATATTAACACCTGAGAGACCCTTTTCCAGAGCCCTGGAAGAAGCTAGAGCTCAAAAGGAGGGGGAAGCATGCCAGAGCTGGCAGACAATCTGGAAAAGGGCTTGGAGAGGGTAGATGGAATGTGGAAAGGAGCCTCAGATACCTACTAGTTGTGTGAACTTTGGCCAGTGACTCTCTTAACCCTTACTTTCCATCTTAGAATCAATATTATGTCTTAAGGGCTTCTCAGGATCTGACATTTCATTTTCTAATGGCCCTTCCAGTTCTGACATTCCATATTCTTTTTTCAAACCCTTACCTTCTGTTTCAGAATCAATACTATGATTGGTTCCAAGGCAAAAGAGTGGCAAGGGCTCAGCAATGGGGGGGCCAAGTGACTTGTCCAGGGTCACACAGCTAGGAAGTATCTGAGGCCAGATCTGAACCCAGGACCTCCCATCTCTAGGCCTGGCTACCAACCCAATGAGTCTCCTAGCTTCCCTCAACCCTTTGGCAAGTAAGGTCACGTCTATCTGCCTTGGTTTCCCCATCTATAAATGGGAATAATAATAACATTTACCCTCAGGGTTGTTGTGAGGATAGGTTATTATTTGTAATGCACTTTGCAAATATTTAAAATGCTATATAAAAGTGACGATGATGATGACAATGAAATGATGATGATGATATAGTAAGCCAGGAATAGCAAGCCAGTTTGGCTAGAGTCCAAAGTACGTAAAGGGGAGCAATGTGCAATCTGCCTAGAAAGGTGGACCACAGCCTGACTTGGGAAAGGTTTTTAATCAACAATTGAAGGAGTTTGCATTTGATCCTAGAAGCAATAGGGAGCTATAGCTTCTTGAGGAGGGAAGTGATATGGTCAAACACACTTTAGGGATATCTACTTGGCAACTGATGGAGGGTGGATTAGAGAAGGGAGAAACTTGGAGAAGGGACCCCAATGAGGAGGATACTGCCATAAAACAGGTCAGAGATGACCTAAATTTGGGTTGGTTGGTTGTTGTCTTTTATATTCAAAGAAGACCATGTTGGAGCGAATGTACAGTATGTCAGACTGTGTCTGATCAGATAGATCAGTACAAGCTTGGAAGGTGCTACCACAGGCCAGGCATAAAGAGCCTGCATGGCCAGTTGGGATGGAGATTAAATTAGGGAGGTAGCCTGCTGAACAGAGAGAAGGGAATGAACATGAGAGATTGTATCTGCATTGTGTAATGAGAGCCACCATGTTGAGATCTGGTGCTACGATGCCAGGTCAATGGCATGGCCATCTCCTCAGCATCCCAGCCTTTCCCCAAGCTGAGAAGGCATCCCCAGTCTTCCAGCCTGCAGGAGGTCAGGGAAGTGGGTATCCTTAGAGGGCCTTGACTGCAGGATGGCCTCCTCTCTGGCTCTGACTCTGTGGGCAGGGTAGTGACATCTAGGGCCCCAGAGGCATTTCCACCTACAGAATGATCACTGAGAAAGATGGTGCAGTGGGTGGGGGCTGTCTCCAGCATCCTTCCCATCTCCTACCCCCAATGAAGACCTTCACAGCCTCCATTCCATCCCTTCTCCCTTTCTACTTCCCCAAGGTGACAAGAGGCTCTTCTCATTCAATCATCCTGCCCTCTCAGCCCTCAGCACCCCTCTCCACACCCCCTATGTAAATGTGAGGCAGCCAGTCACAGCCAGAAAACTGCCTAAGTGTCAGCCATCACTAAACAGGCTGGTCACTTCTTTCTGAGGCACTGCCTCCTTTAGAAGGTTTAGTAAGTCTTACAGCAATTATAGAAATAGAAAGCCTCACGATTATTTATATTGTGATTATTATAATAAATAAATGTGTCAAATGTTCTTAATGGGGAAAGGCTAACCCTAAAGCCCTCCTTGGCAGAAGTGGTGTTTTCACGGGAGGGGGGGAAGAGGGGGGCTTCTGGAGGCAATACCCATTTTTGCTGTCCAATCATGGTGGGGAGGTGGGGGGGGACAGAGGGACTTCTATAGAAAATGGGAAAGTGAGGGAGGGGGGCTGGAAGAGCAGGGCAGAGAAGGGAGGAGGGGAAGAATCTGGGGGGGATGGAGTGGGGTGGGCAGCACAAGCCCTTAAATACCACCAAAATCCAATCACAACATTCCTTTTGTTTGTTTCTTTTGCAAGCATCTGATGCCCATAGGGTAGGTCTTGCCCTGTGCCCTCTCTCCCTTGTTGCCTTTCCCCAAACCCCTGGTCCCTGTGGGGAGGTTCACCCTCAAAGGAGAGGACCCCCCAATGGAGGGGTGGGTCACTGGGACAAGGGGTTCAGGCCCCAAACTTTCCAAAATGTGTCCATCCTGTGGCTCTCAGCTCAGGAGACTTCAATGGGGGGGGGGGGTGAGGGTGGTCCCTTTCCCGGGTCCCAGCTCAGGGAGCTCCATGGGGGAAGATTCATCCTTGGCTATAAGTTCAAAGGACCCTTTGGGGATAAAAAGGAGATCCTAGACTTGGGGCTCAGTTCAAGAGACCTGTGGGGACAAGGGGGAGATACTGTTGTTAGGCTTTAGCTCAGGAGACATCATGAGGATGGAGGAACTTGGGAAGGCAAAGGAGTAGTACACTTTGGCTCTCAATTCAGGGGATCCCATGAGAGTGGGAAGGAGGGAAGGTCCAGGGCTGGCTCTCAGCTCAAAGGGACACCATTTGGGTTGGGAAGTGATACAGACTGAATTCTCAGTCAACCCTTGGGGTTGAGAATTTGGAGGTGTGGGTGGGTTAGAATTAGGGTCAAGAAATTTCATTCCTAGAGAAGAAGTAAGCTTTTCTCCCGGTTAGTATCAGTGCTCCCAAGGTTGACAAGACTCCTCCATACCCCAAAATACGTCTGCCCCAGGAAGGAGGGTGGTAATCGGGGAGAAGGCTAATGAGATCCTGAATAGTGCTATGCTGAGAGGTTTGGCTCCAGTGTTTCTCCGAGGGGCTGAGGGTCAGAGTAAGCCTCAAGCTTTACTCCATGTAGAGGAGGGAAGTTCTCAGGCGGTAGAGAAGAATGTTCCCCTAAACATGGTGGGGGGCACAGGGAGCAGTTGGACCCCAGCCAGCCCAGGGAAAAATGTCGGGAATTGAGGAGGGGCCCCACCAGCCTTCTCATCTGCACACGTCCCAAAGAAGGACCCTCCTCCCTTCATCCAGCCTTAGCTAGAGTCCGCCAGAGATCTGAGAGCTGTGGGGTCAGAAACCCAGGAAAGGAAGCGAGGCTCCTGGCAGGCTTCGCTACTTCAAGCCAGCCAGGGGCATTCAGGAGAGGTGTGGGAGGAAGCTGTTACTTCCTTGAATTTAGCTAGCCCCTACCCTGCAAGCCCGGCTTAGACTTAGTAAACCCTAGAAAGCAAGCGTGGGGCGGGGAGGAACGCACGATGATCCTAGGAAAGGGGCCGCCATGCCAAAGGGGCATCTGGAATGGGTAAAAGGAGAGGAGGGGGGGGGGGAAGCCTGGAGGGGAAGTTTACTCTACTGTCCTCGTTCTCTTTCTCTCTCCTCTGTCTGTCTACCTATATGTCACCGTCCCTTTGGCCACGCCCCCAACCTCGACCTTCATCTGTCTCTTGCTACATCTTATTCTCTATTTCTACCATTTTATAAATGCCCTCCGCCTGCTTCACTGTTTGTCTCTCCTTCATCTTGGTCTCTCCCCACCTTTTTTGACTCTCTTACTTGTCTTCTCTGACCTATCTCTCCCCGCGGGTCTGTCTCCTTTGTGGCTGGATTTGCTTCTTTCTGTGTTACTACTTTGTGTTTCTCCCTGTATGCGTTTTTCCCCGCCTCTTTGACTTCTCTCTACTTTTGATGCCTCTGTGTCTCCTGTCTCTTCTTATATCTCTCTACCTGTCTCTGCCTCTATCTTTCTCTGCATCCCTCTTTATCTCTTATCTGTGTTTGTCTCTCTTTTTCTATCCCTCTGTCTTTAACGCCTCTTTCTCTTCCCCCCTCCGTCCCTCTCTCTGTCTTTCCTCTCTTTTTTTCTTCCCTCTCTCTCTAACTCTGTCTCTCTTCCCTCACTTCCTCCTTCTCTGTCTCTGCCTCTATCTCTCTTCCTTCCCCCCACCCCCCCGGCTCTCTTCCCTCTGTTCTTGTCTGTCTCTCCCGGCCTCCCCTTCCCTGTCGGTCTGTCCCGTGTCACTATCTCGGTGCCGCCGCCTCCTCGGCCGGCCGGCCGCCCAGCTTGCAAGCGGAAGGAACAGGAGCAGCAGAAGGAGCGGACGCTGCAGCCCAAGAAACAGCGCCTGGTCTTCACGGACCTGCAGCGCCGCACGCTGATCGCCATCTTCAAAGAGAACAAGCGGCCGTCCAAGGAGATGCAGGTCACCATCTCGCAGCAGCTTGGTCTGGAGCTCAACACTGTCAGCAACTTCTTCATGAACGCGCGGCGCCGCTGCATGAACCGCTGGCAGGAGGAGCCCGGCGGCCCCGCCTCCGCCTCCGCCTCTGCAGCCGCTGCCGGCACCTTCTCCAAAGCATGAGCCCCGCCCCTGCCCTGCCCCCGGCCTCAGGCCCCGCCCCCGAGCGACCCTCTCTTTCCCCCCCTTCCTGGGGTGGACGATACCATCCCCACTCCTCTGGGGGGGGGGGTGATCGGACCCAGGCGGCTTCCCCTCCCCACGGCCCGGGCTCCTGGGAACGCCCCACTTTGGACATTGCCACCCCCTCCCCAATCCCTGAGGCACCCTTGGTCTCTCCCTCCACGGCTTGGCCGCTGGTACGTCTCCTCTGGTATTCCCACTGCCGGGCTATGGAGCAGGGTCCCAGTCCCCATCTCCCTTCCTGATTCCCGGGCACTGGGGATACTGTTTGCCGGGGGAGGAGGGGAACGGAACAGAGAGGAGTCCCAGCCGCCTTCCGTCGGCTCAAGATCCCCAGATCCCCATGCAGGTGAGATACGGGGAGGAAGGGATGGGACTGGACTGGGCCCGGAAGGGGCAAGGGTAGGGGTTCGACCACAGCGCGGCCCCGCGGACCCAGTCTGCCCCCCCATCCTATTCCCACTCTGGCTTAAGACACTCTTGGAGATCCACGGGTGGCCCACAGAGCCAGTGGGAATAAAGGCAGGGGATGGGGGAATGCGGCGGAATCCGAGGCCGACCTCTAGAAGGGAGGGTAAGGGGATGCACCCCAAGCCCAAGCGCACAAATGGGGTCCGTCCTTTAGGGTGCGAAGCCTCCCCCTACCCCTAGGACTCCTTCCAAAGAAATCTCCTTAACCAAAGGAAACATGTCCCTCTCCCACTTCGCGGAAGGATTGGGGGTCCCCGACCACCCTCCCCACCTCCAGTCAGGGTGTCCAGGGGACACTGAAGAAAACAAGCCTCACGGTGTCCCTTCCCCCAAAAGCGGGTCAAAAAGCACATAGTAGGAATACAAACCGGGTATTTAAAAAAAAAAAACCTTTAAAAATTAATACCCCCTCCCCCTTCCTTCTACCATTGCCTTCCTAAATCAAGGAAGGTGGAAAAGCCTCCCTGGGGCAACTTCCCTCAATCCCTACCACTCCTGGGGCCTGGGGCAGCCCTACTTTTTCTCATCTGACCCCTAAACCCAAGGTGGATACCAAAGCCCCCAAACTGGATTCCAGTGCACAGTCCAGGCAGGGCCAGGACTGCTCCCAACCCCACCCAAGAAAAACAAAACTCAGATCAAATGGCAACCTCACCCCACACCCCAGCACCCCTAATAAGGAGAGAACTGGTCCATCGGAGCCTGCAGACACCTGCTTTCCCCAGTGGCCAGAATTCGATGTGCCAAGATCAGCTACCTGCCTTAAACCCCAGCCTGGGCAGGGAGGGGCCCGCCTGGGGGTCAGTGTCCCATTCCCTCCTTCCTGAGTATCCTGGGGAGCAGGCCCAGCCACCCTCTCTCCTCCCCCAGGGCTCCTAGGCCCAGAGCTCTGGGCTGAGCTATCCTCCCCAGCTCTCCTTCCACCCTCCCTAAGTCTCCACAGCCCCTTAGAAAAGGGAGGTCTCTCTCCCAAGCTCCCAGAATCACCTCCACCCAGGCTGGAACTTCTGCCTGGAGCTGTTGTGGAAGGTAGAATGGAGGGAGATGGGGAGGTGGTGTCTGTGAGCTCAAACATGAAGCGGGTATATTCCAGGTGCCCTCTTTCCCCACTGCCCAACACTCCCTCACTCTCAGCCCCATCTCCAGGTCCTGGTCACTTTACATCCCTATTTAGGCACCTTGATGGGGGGCAAGGAGGGGAGGGGGAGTCAGAGGAGAGACACACATGCAAAAAGTCAAATCTTCTGATACCACCGAGGGTTTGGGTCCTGCTGGTGTCACAGAGGGCTCCCTATGAACCTTTGGGGCTCTTTCTGCACCTCATCCCTGGAGAATGGGATGAAGTGGTGGCTACAGCTAGTCTTAGGGGGCAGGGAAAGAGCTAGAGGGACTGGCTGGAGATGGACACTCTCCTCTTCCCCAACAAAGCTATTTTTCTCTCCCTTTCCTCCTGTCCTCCCTTCCTCCCTCCCCTACAACGAGGAAACTGACTGAAGATGGTAGAATTCACTAGGTTTGTTTTGCCAAAATTGTGAATAGGGGCTAGGGAGGGAAAGGTGGAAGAGAAAGGGTTGAAATGAAGGGGAAAGCTACCTGGCCCACCTTGAGCTATTCCCTCTCCTCTGCTTCCCCCAACATGATCTTGTCTTGTGGTGGCGACAAAGCTGCGCTCTGGTGGCCAGCATCACCTCTACGGGTTCAAGGGCTTTGAGGCCAGAAAGAGACTCTTCCCTCCCCCCACCCTATGTCCCCCACTCCCCTTTCCAGACCCAGGGAGGGGATGCCCCAGCCCCAAGCGCCCTGAGAATGCAAAAGACATTTCTAATGAGATCCTCCTGCCCCATGCCCCTTACCCCTTACCCTTACCCCCAAGGTTAAGGCTACCTCACTGCATTCTCACTTCTGTGATTGGAGAAATCACGTCTGATACCAAAGATTTTGTTCCCCTCGTAGGAGCTGTGCTGGATGGACCTATTTCCCTCTGCCTTTGTAACAGATGCATCTGTACCCCCTTTCTGGGGCCCTGTTCTTGTCCTTAGGGCCCCCACCCCCAGAGAGAGAGAGAGGGAGAATGGAGAGAGAGAAGAGAGAGAGAGAGAGAGAGAGAGAGAGAGAGAGAGAGAGAGAGAGAGAGAGAGAGAGAGAGAGAGAGAGAGAGGAGAGGAGGATGGGTAGCGAGTTCGATTGAGTGCCTTCTTGTACCAAAGTTGTGTGTGGTCAGTTCTTGATGTCTGTGTTTTTTCATCCTAATCGACTCACTGTTACCTCAGCTTTTTAAGCAAGCGGATTTGAGAGATGCTTAGAACCTTTGGGTATTGGGACAGAAAGCAGATCTTCCCCCCTTCTTTTGCCCCAGCCAATTAGTCACCCTGAATCTCCCCCACTCTAGAAATTGGATTCTGGATCTCACTTCTTCCATCCTTCATCCCCAAAGGCCAGGCACCCAAGCCCAAACCACCCTTCCCTCTATTGATGCTCTTTTGTTGTCAATCTGCCTTCCCTTTGCCCTAGTGTCAGCATAAGGAGCCCAGCATAGTACAGCAGAAAGAAGAATGGACTGGAGACTCAGTGGACTTCGTTTAGTCCCACCTCTGCTATGACATGGGCAACTTGCTTGATTTCTTTGAGACTCAGTGAGAATACCTTGCATTCTGTAAAATGAGTTTCAAATCTTCTGTAATATTGTGAGGATAGAATAGTGAAAAGGGCAATTCAGCATTTTCTTAAAGGGTAAGTGGATCCCTTTAACACACATAACAGATTTTAGTGATCCGGGGCCCCTCTACTTTTCTTTCCCTGGCCCCTCCAGCTTTTTTTGGCCAAGACCTAATCCTTCCCTTGGAAAGAGCTAACAGCCTCTCTTAATTCCAGTTTTTCTCTCAGCCTCCAATTTTTCAAAGGGCACACTATTGGACAAATCATTTCCCCTCTCTGCATCTAATTTTTTTTTTTACTCTATAAGATGAGGGGATTATTAGACTTAGATGGTCTAGCTCAGACATTCTGTGTCCTAAACTTTCAGTGATAGTAAACATTCTGCTAGAAATTAGCTACTAGCTAGAGGCCTGAGCCGGTTTGACCAAGCCCAATAGTTCATTTGGGGTCTACTTTTCCCCATGCTCTGGGCCTTTTGAAGAAGACTCTTGACCCAAGGGAGCCAGGGAAACTGAAGGACCTCAGTCAGTTTCTCCTGAGTCTTAATTGGTTTCTGTCTTCAGTTTTTTACTATTTAGGCCAGACCCAACTAGCACAAGACATAGATCTTCCCCTCGGTCTTTGTTCCTGCCTAATTCCATGCCCCAATCATGAGACTATTATCCCTAAGGACTTGACCATCCATCTTCTGATCCAGGATTCTTCTCCCCGATGTCCCACTCTGTACTTTTCACTAGATCCCCTTCCTTTTCCTGGCACCTTCTGTCCTACTTCCTGCTTCTCTCCAGTACCCAAATGGTTTGTGAGATACCAAAGACATTCTCCACACAAGGGAAAAAAAGAAGTCCAGCACAGCTCCTCCAAGCCTTTGACAATTTTCTCTGAAATACCTCAAAATATTTAATGTATAGTTTATGTGATAAAAAAAATTACTTAGCTAGTTTTTGGAATATGTGACCTGAAGCTTTATACTGTTAAATTATAATTTTGCAGACGGCATGTTCTTATTTCTTTGAAGAGTTCGGTGGGAGACATATTGAATGTTAACAGAACGTAAGCTGGTTAGTTGAAAACCAAGAGAGAGAAAGAGTGTGAGAGAGAGTGGAGAGAGAGAGAGAGAGAGAGAGAGAGAGAGAGAGAGAGAGAGAGAGAGAGCAAGAAAGGACCGAAGGCGTTTACAGATTTCATATTTAAACAAGTCCTTTAAAAAAGAGAGAGAGAGAGAAAGCAAGAGAGAAAGAAAGTATCTTTTTGTTTTCTGATGTGTTACTTTTTTCTGAGTCACGTCTTTTGAGAGTATTTATTACTATTCTAAGTGTTCTGTGTTCAAATGTAATTTAAGAAAAAAAGACAAAAAAGACAAAATGGAAATTTGATTTATGCATGACCAATGTACGCTTTCTTGAAACTAATGTAATAAAATTGTGAGGGGGGGAGGGTGGGGGGAGGGGGGGTCGAGGGAACAACAATGTTCCGTCAGCAGAGAGTCTGGTTCTATGGAGGTTCCCATTCAGTGTCCCATCTGCGGAAGCTCCAAGTTCATGTTTCTTCCACGGAGGTTCCAAGCTCCAACGCCTGTTTCATCCAACAGAGGTTCCCATTCCACAGAGGTGCCGATTACATGCTCCTTCCTCGGAGGTTCCAAGTCCAAGTTCTACTGACAGAGATTCCAATTCTGTTTCACCCTGGATCCAGCACGGACCATGTTTCCCAAGTTACATCATGATAGCAAGCAAGTTGGTTTCTGGTTTTCCTCCTATTTTCTTTTGTTCCTTTCCCCTATCTTTATCAAATGCAATTGTCGCAACAACCAGGGAAGTGGATGAGGTGGCCAGGAAGGACAGAAGGGGAGAAGGAAGAGTCTGGAGGAGAGCGGGGAGGATGGGGTTGGGGATGATCAGGTCAGCCATCTCATCCAGCTCCCTGCCTCAGCTGCAGCCATGCTGTGCCCCCAGGGAAGTCTCCACGCTTTGGACTTGAGAACCAGATCTGAGTTGGGTCATTTGTATGTATGTATTTACTTCTTTACCTGTTGGACTTCGGTTGGTTTTTTTCATTTTGGTGTCAATTCACAAGTGTCTTGTTCCAAGGAGAGAGACAATCAGATAATTGGAGTCCTGTCACCCAGGAATGAAAAGAGGGTAACCACAGCTGGGGTCTACCCCAGCCCAGCCACATGTCCTCAGGATTGCCTTCAATTCCTGTTGTTTGGGTGTTTCATCACCCCCTGCCCCCTCCTTCAAGGCCCTGCCCTGGGATGGGGATATGGAGAGATGGAAAGTTAGGATGTGAGCTTTAGTGGGGAGCAGGCCATTCCCTCTTATTCATCAGGGAATGTTCGGGCTCTGCCTGGCTTCAGTGGCCAGAGGGATGAAAGTAGCCCAAAGGATTGGGGATACCAAGATGTGAGAGAGAACTCCAGCAGACCTGCTTCTACCTGTTTCTACCACTGACAAGCTGTGTGACCTTAGTCAAGTCATTTCCCCTCATCCAGGGTTCATTTTCTTTATCTATAAAATTGAGGTGAGGATTAACCAGATGGTTTTAAAAGGCTCCCTTGTCTTCTTCCAATCTACTCAGTCTGGAAAACATCTCCAGAGGCCACTATGTCTAATTCCCTCGGCTTCAAAAGATGATGCACCAACCCCTACGCCAGGGTCTTGAGGAATTCTAGGAGCCAATGTTCCCTCCATAACCTTCCTTCATCACTCAGTTCCAAGCTTTGGTTTTCCATCACCTCATCTCGTACCATCTCCCAGAAGTCATGGGTGAGGGGCTGTGTTCAGTCCTATCTGGGGCAAAAAAAGGAGTGACTCTTAAGGAGCTCTCCATGCCAGCCTTCGACAGCTTTGCCCAGGTTCAGGCAGCCTTTTTGTCCACGCTTGCATTCAGTTCAGGGTAGTTGATAGAAGAGATGTTATCTGAGAAGCTCAGTGGACTTTCCCAAAGTAATGTAGCTACTGAGCCAAAGGGCCTTCTGCCCCCAACCTCCCTCAGACACTTTGCCACCTACCCAAACCCCAATTTTGTTGCCTGTAATTCAATCAAGACAAACAAAATTCAGTAAATCAGTGTCTAGCTCTGGCCAGTGTGACTTCCAGTAAGAAAAGCTGGTCTCCATCGGCTTCCTTCTCTTCCTCCTGTCAGCACTGCCCTGATCTGTGAAAAGTATGCACCCACTTTGTGGCCTTGGGCCAGTAACTCCCCCCTTCCTCCATCACATTCAGTTTTCTTTCCTATAAAAGAAATTAAGTTGGGCACTATCCTAAAAGGCAGGTGCAATGGGTCTGAAGCTGCAGGACTTATCCGGGACAGAACGGGCTGCCCCAGGAGGAAGCATGTTCTTTGTCATGTCTCTGACGACCTCTGGGGTCTCTCCCAGCTCTAACCATGATCTCAAAGGCCTTCATCGGGTAAGGGATTACCAAGGAATTTGGGCCTCGGTGAGCGAAGGGACAGTCATCCCACTGGATGGGAGTGATCCACTGCCACCTTCCCCAATGCTAGGGGCTACCCAGCTCACCTGGTCTTACTTTCTGCCCTCCTTGGAGTTTCTCCCGAGATGACCAGAGCTCCTCTTGAACCCCTTCCAAAGGTAACTAGAGGTGTTTCCCTCTTCCTCCCTCAGTTCTTCTCGGAGCAGAGACCAACTAGCCCCTTTCCTAGGCATCAGGACCCTTCTGGCACTCCCAGGCTTAACCACATAGATCAGAGATGGAAGCAACCCTCTAAGGTTCTGCTAATCCACAGGCTTTGCTTGGACATCACTGGCTGTATCTAATCACATGGGGCCTGAGGAGCCTGAGGGCCCTCGCCCCACCTTCCTGCTCCCCAAGCCTTCTTCCACTTGGGGATTTCGAATTTCTCCTCAGTCCCTTTGATCCAGCCCTGAAGACCCCCTTCATACAGGGATGATGAGGACAAAAAATGAGGGGAGCTCAGCAGAGCTCAGTTTAGAGCTGGAATGAAGGGACCCTTGATATGGTCTCCTCCAGTTCCAAATGAGGAAAGGGAAAAAGCCTTGCAGAAGGCCTTCTCAGAGTACAGATCGGTGCTCTCTTCATATTCACTGACCCTCGGGGAAGGGGGAAAGAAGGTTCGCTGCACAACTTCCAGGATGGGAGCCCCTTCTCTTCCAATAATCAGGGTAGGGGTGACGGGCCTGCCTCTCGCCATCCCCAGCCTCTCAGTCTTGGGCCCTCCAGTTCCCCACGTGCCTCTAGCTCTAACCAACTATACCAAAGATTTTTCCTTTTGGTCATGACAATCTTCTCCAAAGAGGGTTCTTAGCCCCACGGCACCCCCAGGCTTTAGGGATTAGGGGAAACCTTTCAGTCTGTGTGATTCAGTGGGGGCTGGCTGCAAAGCACCCAGTTTCTAGGTAAAGGGTGCCAAGTCCTAGGCAGCGTTGGGGCATATGAGATGCCTGGTGGGCAGAGGAAGAGAAAAAGCAGGCTTAGGCCTTGCAGCCAGGCTCCAGGCCACCAGGAAGTCAAAGAGGGGGGCATAGCCCTACTGGGCCCCCTGGCAGGGCCAGGACCCAGAAAAGGGTGGAAGTAACTCGTAGTGCAACCTGCCACATTGAGGTTTGAGATGGGAGTCTGTGTGCTCAGGGCAGTCCCATCAGGATAGGAGGCGGCTTACAGGCTCAAACACTGTCCTCACCCCCACTGGCCTGGGAGGGCGAGAGCTGTGACCGTGGGCCCAAATGTGAACTCTGTTACTCAGGTTGTATGACCTTTATCAAGTCTCTTCTCCTCTCTGGGCCTCAGTTTCTCCATCTGTAAAACGGAACAGGAAGGATTATTTTGAAGGGTCCTCTTCTAGCTCTGAATCTCTTCCTTTGGGGGAGCCCATCTTAGCTCTGTGCATGAGGGAGCACAGATAGGCATCAGTTAAAAGAGACCTGTTCATTGAGGAAACTGGCCTGGAGAGGATGAGTCATTGCCCCAGGCTGCATAGCTATCGTTTGAGCTAGGGTTCAAATCTGATCTCAAGTGCAGTCCAGGGGCCCATCCACCGATTCCCCCAAGAGCCCTTAACAGATGGGGGGGGGGGGGGGCTGGCAGTCAGGCTATTAGCTCTGCAGAGTTTCCAACATCTCTCCTTCCCCAGGCTTATCTCCAAACTAGACAGCTGGACAAAAGGCAGTCCGGACAGGAATTGAGCAAAGCACTGGAGGCTGGCAACAGGCCCTGGGGGGGCTGAATGGACCCCCCCTACTCTGGATATTGGGTTTATTCCCATCTCTGAGGGAGAGATTGATATTTGGAGTCAAAACTAGCCACCCTGTCAGTTATTCTTAGTTCTCTAAAGGCCCCAACTCTACCAGGAAAATGGGGGTTAACTGTCATCCCCAGAAACCAGGTTTCCAGCTATGACAAGAAGAGCTGGGGAGGGGGCGCAGGGCTTCCCAATTTGGAGTCGGGGGACATTGGTTTTGAAATCCTGCTCTTCCACATACTACCTATGTGACCTTGGGTAAGTCACTTCTTCATCAGCAAAATGAAGGAGGGGCTTGGACTAGCAGGCCTGAGGTCCCTTCCAACTCTGGATCCTGTGACAAGGAAGGAACAGCAGAATGAGCTGGGGAGAAGCATTGGGCCAACCCCAATGCTGGAGAGGAAAACTAGGTCCCTCTTTCCCCAACCCTGGGTGACAGGCTTAAATTTTTTTAAAAAGGAGAAAAAAAACACAAAACAACCGTCCTCGGTGGGTCCATTTTTGCTGTTCACTGCTCTGTTGGGTTTTGTCATTTCTGTTTTCTTCAATAAATTATTTTGTAGTCACTCACCCTGCTGTGTGGATGTTGGCTGGGTTGGATAAGGTGAGGAAAAGGTATCCCTCGTCCCAGAATGCAACCAGTTCTGAAGAAGAAACAGCCTGAGACAGAGAAGGCTATTTCCCTGTAGGGGAGATGATTGGGTTGGGATGGATCTCAGCCCGAGAAAGGGAAGGAGCTTTCTACAGCCCAGGAGGAGAGACTAGGAGGAAGCTGTACACATAGCCCTTCCACCCTGCAGGGATCAGGCAGATGGTACCCCATGATCTGGAAAACCCTGGTAAAATGTTTTGGCCCTCTCTATCAGAGAAGCAGGGTAAATTTTCTTTTTCGGTTAGGGATCCTTGACAGTGCCTTATTGTAAATTTGGGGTTAAGTATGCATTTCTGAGTTTCCAAACTTTTGGCGGGTCATCTGAGGCTTCTACAAAACTTCCCCCAAATTCCCATTTAATTTCTTATGCCAACCTGCAATATCTAGAACCACAATGGGGAAAGTTGCAGTGTGGACAGCATACCTGCTCTTAGAAATTTCCCTGTCATCTAATGGAAGATGTGTGACTTAAGAGGCTTGGGGTCCAAATCTGACCACAAGACTTGAGAGCTGTGGCCCAGGGTAAGTCACTTCAACCATCTGTTGCCAGCCTTATATAATGGCCATAACAACACTCCAGCTTCCCATCTCACAAGGATCTTGTGAAGAAAGGATGCTTCTTATCCAAGGTTCTGCTAAGGGGCAAGCCAAGATGGCGGTTGCTCCAAGAATCCTCTCAGGCTCTGCTGGATTACCAAGAAGGCCTGGGTTTTAAAACCAACTCTGGGGAGTGCCATTGGGAGGGAGGGTTGGCCCTGCCTTCCATCTCTCCTGTTCACCCAACTTCAAGTAATATTTCCATCACTCCCACACCCAGTGGAACCTAGAAGGTTGTTGGGCTTGAACGTCCCTCATGGCAGGAGGGGTCATCCCTTATGTAGGCTCAGTTCTTCCTTGATAAGTCTTCTAAACTTGTTCTTGTACCCTTGAACCCAAAGAACCAGTCACCAGCTGACTGACGTTTGTAGCATCCAAACTTTAATCTCCAACTTGATGCCCCTCAATCCCTGGGTCCCTCCCTGTACTGGAGGATCTCCAAGCACTGGCCAGCTAGGATTTTCGGAGGTAGGTGTGTGTCACTAAGGAGGGAGGTGATAAAGACAGGAGGCAGTTCAGGAAAGTCCTGAGGGTCTCAAACACCAGCTGAATCCCATGGGGACCTGAGTCATTGCAAGGAATAGGGCTTTGGTAGATTAACATCCAATTTTAGTAGACTATGGTCATGAGAAGGGGGAAATGAGGCTTGACTTTGACATCTGATGGCCTGGATTAAAATTCTGGCTCTGATGCTAATGAGCTGTAGGACTGTGGGCAAGTCACTGCCTCTTTCTGGACTTTGATCTCCCCATATGAAAAATGAGGGGGTGATCCCTTTCAGCTGGTCCCAATGTCCCTTCTAGCTCTCAGTTCTATAGTCTTATTGGCAGATAAGGGAAGAGTTTGGATAGAGGGGTCATCCTGGTATGGTCAGATGCTAGACAATCAGAGTATCATAGCAGCACAATTTTAGGGCAAGAAGGGGTCCCTCAGAAGCCATCTTGTCCAAGCCTCTCATTTTACAGATAAGGCAACTGAGACCCAAGGAAGAAAGTGACTTATCCAAGATCACTCAAGTCCTTTGTTGCAGTGATTACAATCCGGGCCCTTGGATCCCAAATCCAAGTTTCTTTCCCTGTACTGGGAGGGATGAGTACTACAGCGCAAAAAAAAAATGGCAGCTCTACCTCTGACTGACTGTGTGAGTCTGTGCAAAGCTAAAAAGAGGACAACCTTCTTCCAGGGTCTGTTTCATCATCTGCATTAGAGGGTGGGATCTGGAAATGCTTATGGTCCATTCCAACTCTGACATTTAACTCTGCCTTAAGGCTAGGTCAGCCCCCTACAAAGGCAAGGTGGGCAGCATTCCTGGCTCCTCTTTGGCCCTCAGGATTCTCTTCTATCTGGGTATGAGGCCTGCTATTCAAAAAGCGGAGTCCCTGAGGACCAAGGTAAATGGAGCGAGGGGACCCATTCTACCTCCCCCAAGGACACTACCAAGTACAAAAGTGAGGAAAGAAGAAGGGGTAGAGGGATGGGAGTGGACAGCTCCTGACCCTTTCATGGGTCTGAGAAAAGGTATGGAGTGGGGACCTGGCCCAAGGCAGCCATCTTGGTAACCAGTGAACTGGCCCAGCAGGCAGGTGGGCTTGGGTAGGACTTTGTCTCCCCTTTAGGCAGGGAGGCGTTTCCCCCCCTTCCAGCTGAAGTCCAGAGGCATGACCTCCTTGCAATCCCCCATCTTGCCAAGAGAGGTCACTGTTGCATTTAGAGCAATAAGGCAGTATTTCAGTAAGGGGGCAGGGGCAAACATCCCCCCCCCCAAAAAAAAACTCTTTAAAAATGGCAGACTCTTAAAAGGAGCCGGGAGCTGGCAGGCTGAAAGGTTCCATAAAAGAAGGGGGAAGCAGGGTTGGTGTCAGGGCGATTCTTTGACTGGCACGCTGGTCCTTGGGTCAGGCGAGTCCTTGGTGGCTGGCATAGAACCCCCATTGGAGCTGATACCCCCGATGGTCTGGGTGTCCTTCTTCCGAAGGCTGGTCCCCCTGGTAATGAGCTCAGCATAGCCTTCCTTGTGGGAGAAGGCGTAACTAGAGCGGCGGCCAAAGGAGCCCCTTTGGAAGTGGGCTGTGAGCTCCACGGCGCTGACTTCCATTCGAGAGTCCTGGTATGATCTCTATGCCAGAGGAAAAGGAGAGCAATCAGAGAGCAGGGCACACCCAGGAAGCAGGGGCCAGGGCACAGGAGGGAGCTGAAGGCCGGGGCACCTGCTCTGATGCCTACAGAGATAGGGGTACCACGCTCACTTCGGAGAAGTCTTGGAAGCCGTCCCCAACCCGAATCCTTTCGGTTTCCCAAGAAGGGTAAGAGATGAAGGCTAGTAAAGTCAGTAGAGCTGTAAAGGAAACCCTGGGGGGGGGGGGGGAGCCCCCAGATCTGGTCCCAGCTCTGCCATGTGACCCAGTAGGTGACTTCCTCTATCTCAGTTTACCTATCTGTCTATGAATCAGAATAATCCCTGCCCTGCTGAACTCATGGGTCAAAGAATTAAGTGGCTTAATGAAGGGACCCAAGGCCACACAACTAGTAAGTATCCTAGCAAGGACTCACTGGTGTGGCTTGGGAATTCAATGAGATAATATTGGGAAAAGTGCTTTGAAAAGTTAGAAAATGGGACTCTTGGGTCCTCCATTCCCCTCCCATCCCTTTTGAAATGATGAACAAGAAAATGCTCAGTTGGCCCTGAAAAACAGCAAAACCAAGGGATGCTAAGTAGAATAGTGGATAGAGTACCAAGCCTGGAGTTGAGAGGACCTGGGTTCAAATCTAGCCTTGGATACTTCCTAGCTGTGTGACCCTGGGCAAGTCATTTAACCCCAACTGCCTAGTCCTTTCCACTCTTCTGACTTAGAACTGATGCCAAAATAGAAGGTAGGGTTAAAACAAAACAAAACAAAACAAAACAAAACAAACAGGAAGACAATCCCCCAGAGGGCCTGTCGGTGAAATAGAAGGACTCTCTCAGGACAGGATCCCCTGTCCTCAGGGTGATTAACTTACTCTAGATTCAGACTCAGCAATGATATGACACAGTAGACGGACAGCCAGTGAGGGCATGGTGTTCGTGATCACAGTCAGCAGCACCACCAGCAAAATGTAGGGTTCTGTCAGGGCATTTTGGTTAACATCTAGGGGATACAGACATATAAGCCCAGGTAAGTGGAAAAGATCCTGATCTGAATTCTGGGAGGGATAGTCTGACCTATCACCCTAGGAAAACCTCTATTGATTGGAGGGGGAAATCATTCTGGGATCCAAAGCAGGCTACCCATCTCTTCCTCCCTCCACAAACTGTTTTAGTAGGAAGAAGGCACCAGGAAGGAGGGAGAAATAGCAAAGAGAAAGAAGAGAGTAAAGAAAGAAAGAGGGAAAGGAGGGAGAGAGGCAGAAAAGAGGAAAGGAGAGGAAAAGGAGGAAAAAGAGGAAGGAGGAATAGAGAAAAATAGTGGGGAAGAGAAAGAGGGAAAGGAAGAAGAAAGAGGAGAGATGAAGAGAGAAAAAAGAGACAGAAGAAAAGAAAGGAAGAGAGAGGAGATAAAGAATCAAGAGGTAGATAGAGAGAAAGGAAAGGAAGGAGACAGACACTGAAGAAAGAGGAAGGGAGACAGACACCAAGAGAAGAAGGAGGGAAAGAGAAAGGAAAGAAAAGACAAGAAAAGGCATAACCAAAGGAAGGGAGAGAGACAGCAACAGAGAGGAAAAGAAAGAAGAATTCTTTCTTAGTCATTCTGATACTGGACCTCTGAGGAACAGGTGCCCTAGGAAATGCTTCTGAATCCTTTTTAGCCAAGGCCTGAGGAGAGTTGGAGTGCTCCCCAGATGCCATGACTTTAGCAAGGGGTGGAAGAATAGCTCTTACCTAAAAATCTGAAAATGGTGGGTGCCATGTGGAAGGCAGAGAAGTTCTGGGTGAGGAAAGACATGAGGCTGTAGAGGATCACACTGGAGGAGACAGCCAGGAAAGACAGGATGGTCCAGAACTTGATGTCGATGATAATCTGACCAGAGAAGGAGAGGTTAATCCTTTGGGGTCTTGGGAAAGCCAACCAGAGTCAATATGATAATCTACTGAGGGATATGGCTTATATGGTATCTGGCAGGCGCTGCCAGGGAGTCTTTGTGAAACAGGGGTGACAATTTTTTTTTCTTAGTCTTCTGTATCTCAGCAGAAGTGGAGGTCTCTAGCCTATTCCAGAGTAATCACTGAAGGAACTGAGATTATCATCCTGCAGAGGGAACAGAGCTAAGAACAATGTGGGAGCAGAAGGAAAATGGTGGGGAATAGTAATAAGAAGGCTGATTTCCTCTCAATATAACAGGAAAAAATTTGCCACCAATCAGAGCTGTCTAACGGGGAAAGGGTTGTCTCAAGAGAGAGTAAGTTCCCTGTTACATGAAAGTGAGTAGGACCTGGATGAACTTGGTTTCCACTTCAGCAAGTGGAACTTTTTGGTGATGTTATACAGAAAAGATACTGGCTCTGGGTCAGGTTTAAGGTCCTTCCTGCCACTGGCTGAAATTGTAGGCTCAAAGCCCTCCACCCCTAAGTTCCAACATTCTGTTCTAACATTCTCAGTTCTAAGGCCCCATTAAAATTCTAGGTTCTAAGGCCCCTCCCAGATCTGACATTCTGTTCTAAGTTCTAACATTCTCAGTTCTAAGGTCCACCTAAAATTCTAGGTTCTAAAGCCCCTCCCAGATCTGACATTCTGTTCTAAGTTCTAACATTCTCAGTTCTAAGGTCCATCTAAAATTCTAGGTTCTAAGGCCCCTCCCAGATCTGACATTCTGTTCTAAGTTCTAACATTCTCAGTTCTAAGGTCCCATTAAAATTCTAGATTCTAAGGCCCCTCCCAGATCTGACATTCTGTTCTAAGTTCTAACATTCTCAGTTCTAAAGTCCATCTAAAATTCTAGGTTCTAAGGCCCCTCCCAGATCTGACATTCTGTTCTAAGTTCTAACATTCTCAGTTCTAAGGTCCATCTAAAATTCTAGGTTCTAAGGCCCCTCCCAGATCTGACATTCTGTTCTAAGTTCTAACATTCTCAGTTCTAAGGTCCCATTAAAATTCTAGGTTCTAAGGCCCCTCCCAGATCTGACATTCTGTTCTAAGTTCTAACATTCTCAGTTCTAAGGTCCACCTAAAATTCTAGGTTCTAAGGCCCCTTCCAGATCTGATATTCTGTTCTAAGTTCTAACATTCTCAGTTCTAAGGTCCCATTAAAATTCTAGGTTCTAAGGCCCCTCCCAGATCTGACATTCTGTTCTAAGTTCTAACATTCTCAGTTCTAAGGTCCACCTAAAATTCTAGGTCCTAAGGCCCTTCCCAGATCTGACATTCTGTTCTAAGTTCTAACATTCTCAGTTCTAAGGTCCATCTAAAATTCTAGGTTCTAAGGCCCCTTCCAGATCTGATATTCTGTTCTAAGTTCTAACATTCTCAGTTCTGAGGTCCACCTAAAATTCTAGGTCCTAAGGCCCTTCCCAGATCTGACATTCTGTTCTAAGTTCTAACATTCTCAGTTCTAAGGTCCATCTAAAATTCTAGGTTCTAAGGCCCCTTCCAGATCTGACATTCTGTTCTAAGTTCTAACATTCTCAGTTCTGAGGTCCATCTAAAATTCTAGGTTCTAAGGCCCCTTCCCACCCTCCCAAGATTTTCTCAACGTGGACATTATGTATTCTAATGTTCCTTTCCAGCTCTGATTTTCCATTCTATGTTCCCTTCCAGTTCTGACATTTCATTTTCAATGTTCTAAGGTACGACTGCCCAGTTTCCATCAAATTCTAACTCCTCTGAGATCCCTTCAGTAGTCCTATTGTTGAGTCTGCCTTTGGAATGTCTCATACAACCATTCCCCTGTCCCCAATTCCCATTGTAGTTAGCCTAATTCAGGCTCTCAACAGCTCTCACCTAGATCATTATACCCTAACTGGTCGCTCTGCTTTCATTCTCTCCCTTCTCCAATCCACCCTTCACAGGTACAGTGAGGCATCTCCTTCATGTACCACTTTGATGAGATCAATTCTCTATTGAAAAACCTTTCTTTTGTTCCCATTGCCTACTAGGCAAATAGATCCTTCTGGTCCTAGCATTCAAGGCCCTCCAGGATCAGGCTCCCTGCTACCTTTCAAGAATTATAACAGACTATTCCCACTTCACATAGTCCTCATTTCAGCCCACCTGTAATCGGACAAATAATGACTCCTCTGAGGTGGTTGCGTGGTGAAAATTTCCACTATTTTGAGTTCTCATTATGCAAAATATGGTCGTCAGTTCCAGGCCAGTGGAAATATGAAGTGCAAATTTAAACAATTCACCACTTCAGGGAATTCCTTCTTTGCACTAATCAGGACCTAGCTCTCAGCCTTCTGGTTTCCTCCTGCCCTGTCCTGTTTTTCTGCCTTCACTTTCACCATCCCTCCCAACAGAAATGGACTCTCCCATCTCCTTCTGATGAATCCCCTCCTCTCCATCAGGGACCAACTCAGAAGCCACCTGCTCCCTAAGACCTTCCCAGATAGCACCACTTCTGAATTCTGCAGGTGAAGATCAAAGAATCTGAGGTAGAGTGGATTTCAGTGGCCATCTTGGCCAACCTACATCATCCCCTCCACACACAAAAAGCCTCCCTCCACTACTACAACACCTGACAAGAGGTCATCTTTTGCTTAAAGACCTAGAAGGAGGGAAAGCTTAATACTTAATAACTTCATTCATTCAACTGTTAGATAGCTCTCACTGCCAATTCAACTAGATGGCACAGTAGATAGAGTGCAGGACCTGGAGTCAAGAAAACTTACCTTCTTGACTTCAAGTCCAATCTCAGACACTTACTAGCTGAATGACCCTGGATAAGTCACTTAACCTCGTTTGCCTCAGTTTCCTCATCTGTAAAATGAGCTGGAGAAGGAAATGGCAAACTACTGTAGTATCTTTGCCAAGAAAACCCAAATGTGGTCACAAAAACTCAGATGTTACTGAACAACAATGGCCAGGAAGAAATTCCTGACTTCAAGCCCAAAGTGGCCTCTTTGCTGCTTCTACCATTTACTTCTAATTCTGCCATCTGGTGTCAGCCCAGACCAGCCTAATCCCTCTTCAGATGGTGATGGTCCTTCAGATCCTACTTCTTGAGACTTCTCTTCTCCAAGTGAAAATCCTCTATCCCCAGCTTAGATGGGTGGGCAAAGTGAATTCATTGAACCCCAGAATTTCATTATATTAGATCTGAAAAAATTGCTAGCCTTTCAAGATCTTATTGGATCCTGACCTTATCACCTACTGTGTTGGGGTTGTACTCAGCCCCCCATCCTGCCCAGTATTTAAGACAGAGATAAATTTGACTTAACACTGCCATCTCCACCCTTACCCAACGTGTTGATAAAAGTGATATTTCCCTCTTCACATCTGTCATTGCATAATCTCCCTTTGCCCTATATCAGTTATTTGTATATGTGTCTTTCCCTCCTTTTAGACTATGAGCTACCTGAAAGTAGAATCTAAATGTATTCCTAGCACTTAGCAGAGTGCCCTGAAACACCATCTGTGTTGAATGAATGGATGGATGGATGGATGGATGGATGAATGAATGAATGAATGAATGAATGAATTGGAGGTCTAGATGTGTGAGCTGGAGAGAAGAGGAAACTACAGTCAACCTCTAGGGAATAGACATGATGGGCATGGGGGGAGGGGTGGCTCAACTCTGTCCCTCCCTGGCCTGAGCTTTGAGTGGAAGCCCCTCAGAGGAAGGGTCAAAGGGAGGCTGGATGACCACTTGTTAGGCAGGTTATATAGAGCAGGGATTCCTTTCATTTGGGGGTTTGGACTACATGGCCACTGGAGTTCTTCCAGTTCTCCAATTCTGTGATTCTCTGAATCATGGTGGGGTAGGGGGCAACCTAAGGGGTAAATGGAGACTGGGATTCAGAGAGGAATTTAGGACAAGTCTGGAGGAGAGCTGGAGATCTGATGGAGCCACTTTGGGGTGCCATCCCAACAGAGCAAGGAGAAGAGGCTCACCTCAGCAATGACCGAGAAAAGGGCAGATGTGGCCACAGTGATAGCAAAGGTCTGATAATCGCAGATGCCACCAGGCCCAGCTGTGTCAGTAAATGCCCACACGGTTACATAGAAATTCACCAGTGATGTGGCAACCCCCTGGGCCAGGGCCACAAAGAAGACCTGGTAGTTGAAGAGTTGGTTCTTCTGCCCCACACTATAAAGCTCAGGGAATTCCAAGCACTTCTTGGCACTCATATCCTGGAAGGTGGAAGGGAAGAGAAGAGGAACTCATTCTCAGCACTGGTGGGAGGTGGAGCCCCCTCCAGGATTGCCACCCATGAATGTTGGTTAACTGGAGGGTACTGGGAGGGGAAGGCCAAAGTATTTATCTTGACAGCTCACAAAAGGTCAACCTCTGGAAAGAACTACCCACAATTCTGGGTTTATGTGAGTATCCTCTTACAACAGTGACCAGCGTGGATGTTTCACATGATAATACACACATAACCCAGATCAAAATACTTACCATTTCCAAGTGGGGGAGAGAAGAGAGGGAAGGAGACAATTTGGATATTATAATTTCAGATAATGTGTGTTGAAACTTGTTATCACATGTAATTGGGAACATAAAATATCTTTGAATATTTTAAAAAAGGAAATCACCACCCACAAAAGGTTACAATAACAGAAACAACTCTAGTAAGGAACAATTTGGTACCTTCCTCCCTATCACTTTACATTGTTCTAGAATTGTCCTGACTTGTTTAGGACTTCTTCTACCCTTGACACTCCAACCTGAAGCAGAAAACCCTTGTGGATTCCTCTTGCTAACATCCACCCCTTTTCCAGGAATCCCCTGAGACATGGAGGGGTGGAGATGATGGAGTCAGGAGTGGGGAGAGTTTACCTGCTCTAGAAGGCCCATGGAGAGCACAGGATAGGCTGAATAGAAGACATTGTAGAGCGCCAGGAACCAACCTTCGTATAATGGCTGCAGAGGGAGAGAGGAAGTCAGGACAAGGGATAGGCAGGGAAGTCAAAGAGAAAAGAAGATGACGGAGAAAAAAAGGGAAAGGAAAGGGAGGATGTCATTAAATTCATTTTGACCTACATTGTGACCACATTCCATATTGTTTATTCTGTCAGGGGCTGATGATCACTACCAGGAAGCCAACAGCAGCTGGCTTCTGTTCTTTATGCTAACATTGGAAATTATTCTTTATGCCCAAGAACTCCAAGCTGATCTCGAAATCCTAGAGCTTTGTACTTGACTTCTAAGGCTTGCTTTGCAAATGGAAGAGATTGGAAAGGCAAAGTCCTAATGGATGCCCAAGGATAAGACTTTGGTCAGATGAAGCCAAGTCTGTCCTTCCCTTGTCAAGACTGATCATGGTCATGAAAATGTCCTGCATTATACCTTATCCCTTTATGCCTTCAAGATATGCCTTCAAGATGATTATCATCTTGAAGTATGGTATTTCACAAAGGTAGAAGAAAGGGAAGGAGTTCTTGGGAAAATTCTAGAATATATTATAAAAACGAATGATTGTGAACATTTAGAAAGGGAAGCAGCATGGACTTGTGAGCCAGCATGGGCTCATCAAGAACAAGTCCTGTTGGAAAAATCTCATCTGCTCTTCTGTACAACTGGTGAATTATGATTAGGGCATCTGGAGAGTATCGTGACTAGAGCACTTGACCTAGAGCCAGGAAGACCTGAGATCACCCCCAACCTCAGACACTTATTAGCTGCCTCAATCATTTAACCCCGCTTGCCTCAGTTTCCTCATCTATAAAATGAGCAGGAGAAGGAAATGGTGAACCACTCCACTATTCTTTGCCAAGAAAACCCCAAATGAGGTCTCAAAGAGTTAGACATAGCTGAAACGACTGAACTACAACAACAAAAATAAAATAACAATGATTGGTAAATCAGGAGAAGCCAGAATACTCTGGATTTCAAGAAAGAATTAGGTGAATTGTTCATGATCTCCTTGTGGAAGGGAGCTAGTTAATCTTATATTCAGTAATACTTTAGCAGCCGGTGTCAAGCTGGAGGAAGGTTGTCTCCTAGAGTGCATGGCAGAACAAGACCCTGTCCTTGGTCCTCTCCTAGTCAACATTCTTATCAATGACTTGGATAAAGGCAAAGATAGCATGCTTAGTAAGTCTGCAGGTGACAAAAGCTGAGAGGGACTGTTATCATTCTCAGTGCCAGAGATTGGATCCAGACATTTGCTAACAGGCTAGAACAATGGGCTGGATCTAATAAGTTTAAAGTCCCTCCATTGGGTTTCAAAGGGCAACCCTAAGAGAAGAGGGGCATGGCTGCCCCAGAGATCATTTGAGGAAGGATCTAGGGATATCCAGCTGAAGGATATCAATGGGATGCTGCAAGTGGCCCTGGAATACCAAATAAGGCATGATGGCCCTGAGATGCATCGAGTCCAGAATGAAAGAGGTGGCAGCCTCTCCCTGGACTCTGCCTTGGTCAGGTCACACCGAAGGTATTATGTTTAGTCCCATATGCTACATTGTAAGATGGACATTGATAAATTGGAGCCGGCCCAGAAGGAAGTAAGGATGGTAAAAGGCACCAAAGACTAAGCTCTAGAAGGATCAGATAAAGGAAATGAGATTGATATCTATTATTTGCCATCACTGTGGGCAAGGGAAGGGTGAGAAGGAGAGAGAATTTGAAGCTCAAAACATTTTTTAAATGCCCAAAATAAATAAATAATGAGTTTCAGAATAAAGGAAACGGGCACCTTTAGCTAGATCTGCCTGGGCACCAAGTGAGGAGGATAAACAGAATAGCTGTCTTCAAATATTTGAAGGATTACAGGTTAGAATGGATAGATGGTGAAGCAGATAGAGCACTGGGTTGAAAATCAGGAGCCTCAGACATTTATTAGTTGAGTCACCCTGAGCAAAAAGCAAAAAAAAAACAAAAACCTGTTTGCCTCAGTTTCCTTATCTGTATAATGAGCTGGAGAAATAAATGGAAAACCATTCTAGTATTTTTGTCAGGAAAATCCCAAATGGAGCCATGAAGAGTCAGACACAATTCAACATTTATAATTCATTCCCAAAGGGCAATGGGAGTGGGGCTTAACAATGAAAGATTAACAAAGAAAGAAGCAGTGTGATGTGATGGAAAGGGATCCAAATTCAAATCCTGATTCTGCCACTTACTACCTGTCTGGCCATCGGTTTCAACTTCTGTTAAATGAAGAGTGGGCTTGACCTCTAAGGTCACTCCCAGCTCGAAATCTCTGATCCTAAGCTCAAAAGGGAAGAAGTTTTTGTCAAGAGTGAAGACATTGTTGGAGAGGAGATTGCTGGGTTGGCCTAGATGGCCAAGATGGAGACTTCTGTACTCTAGGATTATAATTCATTCCCACAGTCCAATGTTTTAATAAAGAGGTATGGAGGTGACCCATTCTTTTGGGTCCATCAAACAGGAAAAGCTCCAAAGGCACCCTGTGATGATGGACTGTGCATCCTGTGCCCAACATCCAGCTTCAAACAGTGCATAGAAGTTCCTCACCAAAAGGCCTCGGAGTTACAGGTCACCAGAAGATGATTAAAAAACAAACAAATTCCACAGCAGGGGACAGCGATCTGCACCAGTGGAGGGAGTAACCAGGTGAAAGAAGTCATAGAAGACTGCATCATAGTGCATTGGGAAGAACTCTGACTCCAAAGTTCAATTGTCTTCAGTCAAGTCTGACTCTTCATTTGGGGTTTGTTTTCTTGGCAGATATACGGGAACAGCTTGCCATTTCCTTCTCTGACTCATTTTACAGAAGAGGAAACTGAGACAAATAGAATTAAGTGACTTGCCCAGGGTCACCTGGCTAATGAGGGTCTGAGGCCAGATTTGAATTTAGAAAGATGAGTTTTGCTGACTTCAGGCAGGCACTACGGCACAGCTTCCAAATGAGGCTCTGTCATTTGCTACTTGAGTGGCCTTGGGGGAGGTCACCTCTTTCTTCAAGGTCTGTTTCCTTATCTGGGAAATGAGAGAGTTGGTCCCTTCCAGATCCCTTTAACCTGGTTAGATTGACCCCATCACACCCCAAAAGGATCCAAAAGAACCTTTCATCAAATACCCAGAGCAGTTAAATCACTTTCCCCAATTGAGCTGAAGAGATGCCCGGGTGCAGGGGAAGGTGAACAGAATATTTGAAGAATTATCGTGCATTCACAAAAGGAAGAACTTGTCTTGTCATTAACAATGATAGAGGGACGGCAAACATCACAGAGCGGGAGGGAGGGAGACTGGGAGAGAAAGAGAAAAGGAAATGGAAGTTAGAAGAGGGTGATGGAGGGGTTTGGGGCACCTACAACACTTGGGCTGTCCAGACTCCAGCCCACAGAAAGGGTTCCCCATGCCAAATTCCAGGACTTGGGAAGGGTCCTAAGTAGGTAGGTCACAGGTCTTTCCCTGTCCTGGCCACTGGGAAGCTGCTCCTCCTCAACCTCCACCTCAGAAGGGCTGCACTGTCTGAGATGACACAGATGCAGGGATGCAGGTCAGAAGAAATGGCACCGGAGAGCCAGAGGGCCTGGGTTAGAATCTAAGCTCTGCTACTTGCTAGTGGTTCTCGATCACGGATTTTGTCTTTCCCTCTATAAAATGGGAAGGAAGGACTGGCAAGTCAATGAAACTCTCTGAGCCTCAATTTTCTCATCTGTAAAGTGGGGGCACTGTACTCGATGACTCCTCTGTTGTCCCTCCCTTCTAGGTAGCTAAAATCCTAAGACATGGGAGGGGAAAATAGCTGGAGGAGGTTCTGATAGGGCAACAGGAAAGAGTAAAGAAAGCTCATCCCACAGGGGTCCCCCCCAACCCAACCAGGCACCCCCAGGCACCTGAGCTGTGAAGCCATTGTAGAAAGCGAACCAGATCTGGACCATCATGCTGGCAAAGGTCTTGTAGAAGAAGTAACGGAGAAACTTGGAGATTCGGAGGTAAGACCAGCGTCCGTGCACCAGAAGCAGCCTCTTCAGGTAGGAGAACTGGGCCAGGGCATAGTCACTGCACTGGACCGCCTGCATGCCTTCCTGACCACTGATCCCCACCCCGATGTCAGCAGCTGCCCAGACACAGAAATAGGGTCAGGCTGGGAGGGAGGAGGATGGAGGGGTTGAGACATCTTCACAGCCACATCCCATGCCCCAGGACCACACTTTGTAACCCCAATCATCCTCCCTCCTTTCCCTAGGTTGTTTTATAGAGCCAGAAGAGAGGTTCTCTTCTGCTCTACTCAGACTCACTCCAGCTCTACCATCAACTATGTGAGCCACAGCAGAAGAACCCTACCTTTTCCTAATAATAAAACTAGCATCTATACAGTCCCTGAAGATTTGCATATATTATCTCCCTTGATGTGATTTTTATAACAACTCTGGGAGGGAGATGCTATTATTATTCCCATTTCACAGATCATCAGATGAATAAAGTGAGGCAGAGAGTAAGAGACTTTCCCAGAGTCACATAGGTAGTAAATGTGTGAGGAGGGATTTGAACTTGGGTCATCATGATTTCTTTCTTTTTTTTCTTAAACCCTTATCTTCCATCTTAGAATCAATACTGGGTATTGGTTCTAAGGCAGAAGAGTGGAAAGGACTAGGCATTGGAGGTTAAGAGACTTGCCCAGGGTCACACAGCTGAGAAGTGTCTGAGGTCATATTTGAACCCAGGACCTCCCATCTCTGGGACTGACTCTCAATCCACTGAGTCACCCAGCTGCCCCCTCATCATGATTTCTACTCTATCCCTCTATCCAAGAGGACACTTCATTGTCCCTAGGCAATAGCTAGAATTCCCTCCTCCATGAGCCACAGCTAGAATCCTGGGCCATGGGTAGAAATGATCCCCATTTTCACAGAAGAGAATCAAATACTAACTCCTCACAGCCATAGTCTAGTCCTGACACCAGTCCTCCAGGACCACTGCTGAAATCTCCCCATCCAAAGACATACCTAGAATTGACCCATCAACATAGGAAGGACACACTGAGCCTTGTCCCCAAGGGACACAGCTAAAAATCCCCAGGATCCATGTGGTATCCTCCTCCCAAATGGCCCAATGCCTGCCCTTGAATCCATCTGCCATTCCAAAGACACTGAGTCCCTCTCCCCCCATCCCAAGGACACCTTTGAGTCCCTCTCCCCCCATCCCAAGGACACCTTTGAGTCCCTCTCCCCCCATCCCAAGGACACCTTTGAGTCCCTCTCCCCCCAATTCCAAGGACACCTTTTGAGTTCCACTCCCCCCATCCCAAGGACACCTTTTAGTCCCTCTCCCCCCATCCCAAGGATACCTTTGAGTCCTTCTCCCCCCATTCCAAGAACATCTTTGAGTCCCTCTCCCATCATTCCAAAGACACCTTTGTGTCCCTCTCCCCCCATTCCAAGGATACCTTTGAGTCCCTCTCCCCCCATCCCAAGGACACCTTTGAGTCCCTCTCCCCCCATCCCAAGGACACCTTTGAGTCCCTCTCCCCCCATCCCAAGGACACCTTTGAGTCCCTCTCCCCCCATCCCAAGGACACCTTTGAGTCCCTCTCCCCCCATCCCAAGGACACCTTTGAGTCCCTCTTCCCCCATCCTAAGGAGACCTTTGAGTCCCTCTCCCCCCATCCCAGGGACTCCTTTGAGTCCCTCTCCCCCCATTTCAAATATCTGCTCACTCTTGATCATGTTGACATCATTGGCACCATCCCCGATGGCCAGTGTGATCACTTTCTGATACTTCTTGATCATTTGGACAATAAGGGCCTTCTGCTTAGGGGTCACTCGGCAGCAGATGACAGCCTGGCACTGGGTGGCCAGATCCACAAAGGCTCTCTCCCTCCGGATTGCCAGGTCCTCAGGAGCCTGCCAAATTCGACAGTGCTCCCCCACCATGGCCAGCAGGCTGGACTTCTTTTCTGAGGCCTGTGACTCCTCAGCCTTGGGCAAAAGCGTGTCCTGAAGGGAGCCAGGAGAGAGGGGATGGATGGTCCTCACTCCAGCTGACTGTAACTCACTAGTTAGCTCGGGATAATGTAGCCTCTGAGAGCCCCAGTGTCCTCCTCTGTAAAGTGGAGATGCTAATGTCTGCCTTATGGAGGAAGTATAAAGACAACTCGAGGAACCCATACATGCAGACATGCACACACACATACTAGTCATTCATTCACACACAACATTGTGTGCAGAGGGTCATGTACAGGAGAGACAGTGTAGATGAGGCGATGCCTGCCTTCCTAGAGTTTACAATCTGGGCTTCCCCCACCCATCCAGCCTATGCACACACGGGAACAGTTACATGGGTGGAGGGGAGTGATGGGGACGGGGGGGGGGGGGTGACACTTACCAGGAAGTCTCCGGTGACCACAAGGGCCAGTTTGCCCTGTTGCTGCTGGAGCCTTGAGTCACAATTTAGGACACCACCGAAGTTGTTATTGCTCTCTGAACAGATCTCAACCATCTCTCTGCAGAGACAGATCATATCCCCCTCCTCCCCGGTCAAATGGGATGGAATCATTGCAGGTAGCACCAACTACAGCCAGTGTCAAAGGCTCAGAACACAACTATAGCCCCTTCCCACTGGAGAACAGTATGGCCTCGAAGCTCTGTGGCATAGTTTTGATATTCGACAAGTCCCATTTCTTCTGCTACAAATTAAGATTGGACTAAAAATTATCTCTAAGGGCCCTCCTAGTTCTGAAATTCTCTGTTCTAAGCTCCCTCCCAGCTGACATTCTCTGTTCTAAGATCCCCCCATCTCTGACATTCCCTGTTCTAAGCTCCCTCCTAGCTCAGACATTCTCTGTTCTAAGCTCCCTCCCAGCTGTGACATTCTCTGTTCTAAGCTCCCTCCCAGCTGTGACATTCTCTGTTCTAAGCTCCCTCCCAGCTCTGACATTCTCTGTTCTAAGGTCTCTCCCAGCTCTGACATTCTCTGTTCTAAGGTTTCTCCCAGCTCTGACATTCTCTGTTCTAAGCTCCCTCCCAGCTGACATTCTCTGTTCTAAGCTCCCTCCCAGCTCTGACATTCTCTGCTCTAAGAGTCCTCCCAGCTATGACACTGTGTTCTAAGTACTCTAGCATCATGGACATTCTATGTTCCCTTCCAGTAAACAGTCTCTATGATATCTGTTCAAAATACATAAGCTGAGAAGCAATGGGGTCTAGTGGAAGCAGCCTGGGGTCCGGCAGTCAGGGGCCCTGGGTTCTAATAGCTTCTCCATGTATGACTTGGAACAATTCTCTGAACCTCCTCATTCTTCCTCCTCTATAAAATCAGGATTCAAAAGTGGCTAACAGGATTATAAGGGTTATAGAAGGCTCTTGAAACCTAATAGCACCTGCCCTGCCTACCTCCTAGGAGTGTCATTTGGGAACAAGGTGTGGGAAACATTTCACAGGTGTGAGATTCCCCTGCACCCAGCAGGAAGGAATTTACTATCACGGCTAGCACCCTGGCAGTGCCCATCCTGGTTGGCAATCCTTTGTTCTGCAGGATAACTGCTCCCACCACTCCCCACCACCACCATCCCTGGGGCCCAGTCCTTACTGGATTTCCTTCTCATCCAGAATTTCCATATCATCAGATAACAGTCGACAGGCAAACCCAATGTTCACTGCAGTCTCTGTAAAAGAGAGGGCTCCCTTGGACTGGGCCGTCTTCCACCCTGAAATCCTGCCCCTATCTCGAGCTCTGATGCCTTCTGACTCTCCGACCAACCCTTGCAGTAGAAATGATGGCAGCTGACAGCACGGGAAGGATAGAAATCATTATACTGGGGGGAGAGGTGAGCAATAGAAGGAGCTTCCAACTGAGACACTGAGGCACATTGCAGCCAGGACTGGCTTTGAAGTATCCTCTGTTCACCTCCCGCATGAGACACTTACTAGCTGTATGACCTGGAACAGGTCCCTCAGCCTCAGTTTCCCCATTTGTAAAGTGGAGATGATAATAATAGCACCTATACTGCAGGGTTGTTGTGAGGATCCAGTGAGGTGATCTGTGTAAAGTACATTGTAAACTACAAAGTTCTATAGAAATACGTGTAATGTTACATGTACAATATTTTCTATTTCTATTATTTTTCTATTACCATTTTATTATTATTATATTTACTATTATTATATTATTATTTTATTACCATATTTACTGTTTTATTACTATATTACTATTTTCTATTACCATTCTATTTCTATTACTATGCTATGACTAGTATTGTTATTAGTGATTATCTTATTTGTCTACTAATAAATAACTATATAGCTGTTTTATAATATAATTATATATTCAGAAGGGGTGATTTTGAGTGTCAATTTCAAGGTAAAAATGCTCAAGTTGAACATTTAACAACCAGCTGCCCAGTCCTCTCATTTTATATCACAATCAGTTCTAGAAAAGTGCCCCCATCTTTTCTCCCCAGGCCCAGAATTATAACAAACTTAACAGGAATAATCGGCTGGACTGGGGCACTTCCCACAGTGTGGCTCATTCTGGAACAGCCGTTAATCCATTTTGACATAGTAATGCGCAGAGCAAGGTCATGTGTGTCCTTTCTCATGGGACACGAGCATGGAGCCTTCCCCATGGGGCATACCCAGCTCCTTAGGAGATGCCCCAGTCTAGCAGTTTGTCCGATTACCCTTGTTTCACTAGGAAAACAATTAACCACAGTCTCTTGTACAGTGACTTCATCTGATGATGTATATACTGTACAGCTACAGCATTCTTCCACCTCTCTGCCAAGAAGATGTATTTCAATGTCAGTTTTCCAGATTCATTGTTCAAAACTCTCAAGGTCTCACAAGAGATTTTGGTCAAGCATAGCTAGATTCGAATCCAGGTTCTCTGATTCTGAATCCAGTTTTACCTATATTACATCACATACCTTATAGGGTTATTGAGAGAAAAATGTTCTCTAAGTCTGAAAGTCTATTATTATTCCCACACAAAAATTCATCATATTGTCTCCTTCTAGATGGTACTGAGCCCTGCCCTAGAAGGGTTTTATTATGCAGGACAAGAAAGAAACATTTTCTGTCTAAATACGCATCTAGAGACTGGGTCCTAACCAGGAAAATAAAAGGAGGATTCATCTACAATTTCTCAGAAGTGACTCAACACACACACACACACACACACACACACACACACACACACACACACACACACACACACACACGATCACGCATGCACGCACGCACACAAATGCATGCTGACAATCCATGGTTCTTTGCCTCCCACAGGTAGAAGGTAGATCCAGAGGGAGGGAGAAGCCTGAGCAACAAATGTGCAAAATGAGGCCTAGAGAGAGGGAATAATTTAGTGCCAAGACTCCACACAAATCTCCAATTCCAAACCAAGCCCAACTTTCAATAATATACCAAAGTTTCCCTCATTCCTTCTAGAAAAGCCTACCCCACCCCACCCCAAAAAAGGAATTGAGAATTTCATCCATACTGAAAAAGAATTGACAGAGATGATGGAGAAAGAGGTGCTTCCTCTGGGATTTGGAGAAGGCGTGTGGCACAGAGAGAACAATGAAAAGGCATATGGCAGGTGTGAGCAGGCTCAAAGAGATAACCAAGAGGACCCATGATGAAAGGGAGTAAAGGACGTCATCAAGAAATGGTATTATTGAAAGAGAAGAGTGAGGGAGAATAGGTAGAGAATGAAACTCCTCCATTGTGTGGTCCCCTCACAAGAAGGGAAATCAAGAAAGATGACAAGAGATGCCTCCAGCACATTGGAGAGACCTTCAGAAGACATGGACAGGAGTCACATCATTGGTTGGACTTCCCAAACTGGTAAGATCACAGATCCATTTGAGAATTTTAGTTAGTAAAAGATAAAAAGCTTCTGCTAGTACCTATCTCTGGAGTTGTTGTGATGATCAAATGAGATAATACTTGTAAACTGCTTAGCACAGTGCCTAGCTGTTTAATAAGTGCTAATTCATTTGTTTAATTATTTAATTCTGTCCTTCCTCTCTTCCCTCCTTCCTTCTCTTCTTCCCTCCTTTCTTTCCTCCTTCTTTCCTTCCTTCCTTCCTTCCTTCCTTCCTTCCTTCCTTCCTTCCTTCCTTCCTTCCTTCCTTCTTTCTTTCCTTCCTTCCTAGAATCAGCCAATAAGGACTGGCCTGAGGAAAGGAGAAAGGTGTTGAACCAGGGAGACAAAAGAACCTTGTGGGAAGTCCTGGAATCCCTCCCTTAAACCCATTGCCCCTAGGGCAGGATCACTGGAATCATAGCAATTATTTGAGTTACAGATGAGAAAACTGAGGTCAGAGAATTAAATAACTTACTCAAGGTCACATCTCTAATAGGAAAGTCAAGATTTGAACCCAAATCCTTTGATTACTGATCCTGTCTCCTTCCCACTGTTTTCATCCTACTGAGTAATCACTCCCTTTAAACTCTACCAATCCATGGATTCCTTCTCTGGGCCTCAGTATTCTTCTCTGTAAAGTAAAAGGGGAGAATCCCTGCCCATCTTCTGAGACAGAACTGTGTCAGGTCATAGTGTCCTGGAATGTCTCATTTGATACTGTTCCTCACTTTACCAAGGAGGAATCTGAGCCAAAGTCAGTGTCAGAGCTGGGATTTGAACCCTAAGTCTCTTGAGTCCAATTTCCAGAGACTTTCCATGACAGACCAGTGTTTCCTAAGCTAAGAGCAGGGCAGCCATGGGAGAATGGCCTTAGGATGGTGGAGATGGGAAGCATCTCACTCAAACATCTTCCATAGCTCCCAAGGGTTACTAGCTAAAGTTTGAACTTCTTACCCTGTCATTGGAGGTCCTCTAAAATCTTGTCCTACAGCTGCCTCCCTTTCCCATTAAGTCTCCCCCATTCCCCCACATCTTTGACATGGGGTAGGGTAGCTTAAAAGAAAAAACAAATTTGGAATCTGAGGCCCTGGGTTCAAATCCCAAATGTATCACTGACCACCTCTGTGGCCTTGGGCACTTGCCAGTTGGAGCCTCTGTTTTCCCATGCGTAAAATGAAGTTAGACTGCATAAGGGACTTAACCTTGGAGTTCTCCCCAAGGAGTTTGTAGATAGATTTTATGGGGTCTGTGAACTTGGATAGAGAACAAATTGCATCTTAATTTTCACTAACTTCTAAATGAAATTTCAATTTCTTCCAATTATGAATTTAAAGAACCTTATTAGACTTTTTCAGCCTGCCAAAAAAGGTCAAGAACCCCTAGACTAGAACGTCCCTTCTAGCTCCAACGTTCTCTCACATTCCTCGAACAAGACCATCCAAGTCCCAACTCTGCCCTTTTCCCTGGATGCCCCCCATATACCTGGAATTCTCTTCATTCTCAGCTCCCCATAATGGCATCTCTGGCTTCCTTCAAGTCTCAACTAAAATCCATCTTCTACACGAAGCCTTCCCCAATCCTGCTTCTCCTTCTATTTTTAAATCCTTACCTTGTCTTAGAATCAATAACGTGTATCAATGCCCTATATTGGTTCCAAGGCAGAGGAGCAGTAAGGGCTAGGCAATGGGGATTAAGTGACTTGCCCAGGGACACACAGCTGGGAAGTATCTGAGACCCTCTAGGCTTGACTCTCAATCCACTAAGCCACCCAGCTATCCCCTCCCTATCCCTCTTATTTTTTTTAACCCTTAACTTCCACCTTAGGATAAATACTGTGTATTGGTTCTAAAACACAAGAGCGGTAAGGGCTAGGCAACGGGAGTTAAGTGACTTGCTCAGGGTCACACAGCTAGGAAATGTCTGAGGTCACATTTGAACCCAGTACTCCTATCCCTAGGCCTGACTCACCGTCCCCTGAGCTACTCAGCTGTACCCCCTCTTAATTCTAATGCCTTCCCTAATGTAATTATGGTAGGGACTCCATATTCTCAGAGGATACTGTCTAAGACTTACTATGCATAGCTAAAATTGCAGATATAAGGGAACAGCTGTCGACCCCATATTTAACGGGATTTTCTTGTATATACATATGTATAATAAAGTGTAATTGACACATGTAAGTAACTGACACAAAGTAAGACATTACCACCATTCAATACAGCCCATTGTACATTATTGTACTGTACTGCACCGCAGTCTCCTCTTGTCCATGGGGGCAGGGGATACTGTCCAAGACCACCAGTGGAAGCCTGAAACCAGGGATAGTCCCCAATCCAATTCACACAGTTCTCACTATAACTTTAAACTGCCTTAACTATACTGTAGAGTGCTGTGCTCTCTCCCCACTCTGCTAGGAGCTAACCTGTCTCCAATTCTGCCACAAAGAAAAAACCTCAAAAAAAAAAAAACCCTCCACGTGAAAGCAGAAGACCTTTGCCCAGCTCTGCCCAGAAGGTAACAAACCCCAGCACAAATTTAGCCTGCATAAAGCTTATTTATTCGCCTCTTTTTCCATCCTGATCACTTAGTACAGTGCTTGGCACATAGTAGGTGCTTAATAAATGTTTATACTTACTGTAATCATAATGCCAAGCTCATTCCTTCCTTCTGGCCAAGTTCTATTTGCCCTTTCAAGCTCACCTTCTCCAGGAAGACTTTGCTGACTCTCTTGCCACTCAAACACTTGCCCATCTTTAATCTGGGTTCATATCTCACCTTTCACACTTACAATCAGTGTGACCCACATAACCCAAGTCTCAGTTTGCTCACCTGTAAAATGGGGTTTAGAATACTTAGAGTGGACAGCTAGGTGGCCCAGTGGATAGAGAAAAACTATAAGAAATAGTGAACATGAAGAATACAGAGAAGTATAAGAAAATGTCAACTGTTGCAAAGATGAAGAATACAGAGAAGTATAAGAAGATGTCAGCTGTTACAAAGTAAATAATTATCTAGCGTACTGTAAATGAAGGAACAAGAATAAAAAATCCAAACTGAAATGTTCCAAAGTTATAATGACTAAGAAGAATGATAAGAAAGCAATGGCTAGAGGGCAGCTGGGTGGCTCAGTGGATTGAGAACCAGGCCTAGAGATGGGAAGTTCTGGGTTCAAATTTGACCTCAGTATCTTCCTAGCTGTGGGACCCTGGGCAAGTCACTTGCCTCCCATTGCCTAGCCCTTACTGCTTTTCTGCCTTGGAACCAAAACACAGTATTGGAAGGTAAGGGTTTAAAAAAAAAAAGCAATGGCTAGGGGCACAGAGGTGGTTCAGTGGTTAAAGAGTTGGGAGGACCTGGGTTCAACTCTGGCCTCAGATACTTCCTAGCTATGGGACCCTGGGAAAGTTACTTAAATCCAGTGATCTAACCCTTATTGCTCTTCTGCTTTGGAACAGATACTTGGTATTGATTCTAAGACAGAAGGGAAGGGTTTAAAGAGAAAAAAACATCTGGAATACTTGCCTCACAGAGCAGTTCGGGAATCAAAGGAGATGATGCCCTAGAGTGTTTTTCAAAGATTAAAATCTATCCCTTTGGGCTCTGGAGCATCTCCCACTCTGACTGTCCCTCTAAGGCGGGACTCCAATAACTCCCACTGCTTTCTAACTCCTGTGCTCCAGAAGCCCCTGCGGCAAACCTCTAAGATAAGATAACAAACATCTAGAGGGTTTCACTTTCCCAGTCCTTCAGAGTGGCTCAGCTATCTTTCCAAGCTGGTTATCTAGGACTCTCCCTCACCTGCAGGCCGGGACAAACTGAGTCACCATGCTCCATGTCCAGGGTCTCTGCCTCTGCCCTGGCTACCCCCCACCTTTCCCCTCCATGAGTAGAAATAGTAGTAATAGTTGTTGTTGTTCTTCCTCCTCTTCCCCTTCCTCCTCCTCCTCCTTTCTTCTTTTTTCTTCTTCTTCCTCTTCCTCCTCCTCCCCCTCCCCTTCCTCCTCTTTCTTCTTTCTTCTTCTTTCGTAAGGGTTAGGCAATGGGGGTTAAGTGACTTGCTCAGGGTCACATAGCTAGGAAGTGTCTGAGGTAAGATTTGAACCCAGGACTTCCCAGCTCTACACCTGACTCTCCATCCACTGAGCTACCCAGCTGCCCCCCCCCCCCTTCTTCTTTCAAGATTCTGCTCATGGCACCTTCTGCACAAAGCCCCTCACTGGTCCCCACTCTCCCAGACTGCCTTGCACTCATTTTGTATGAATTGCAGATACATTGATTCTGTGTGTACTTCTAGGTATTATTCTTGGATTCTCCCCTTTTTTGTGAGTATTCCCAGTGGCTAGCAAGGGCCTTGACACATAGTAAGCCTTTGACTAACTCCACAGGAATCAGGTGCCACTACCAGGACACCGGCCGGCCCCCTCACCTTCCTTTCTACCTCCTTTGTGTGTCTTACCCCCCCTTTAACAGAATGGAAGCAGTGTGGGAGCAGACCCGTTATTTGCTTTTATTTGTACCCCTAGGCTGGCTTTTGCTCAGTGCGGCCCATAGTGAGCCTTTAGTAGATCCTCTGAGTGTGTCTATATGTATATACAAGTGCATGCATGTGTGTATATATCCATATGTTGATATTGATGTAGATACAAATATTTGGGGCAGCTAGGGAGCACAGTACTCATCTTTCTGATCTGAATCTGGCCTTAGACATTAACTATGTGACCCTGGGCAGGTCACTTCACCCCATTTGCCTCAGTTTCCTCATCTGTCCAATGAATTGAAGATGGAAATGATAAAACAGTCCTGAATCTTTGCCAAGAAAATCTCAAATGGGGTCATAAAGAGTTGGACATCGGAAGCAGCTAGGTGGTTCAGTGACCTGAGAATCAGGCTTAGAGATGAGAAGTCCTGGTTCAAATCTGACCTCAGATACTTCCTAGCTGTATGATCCTGGGTAAATCACTTAACCGCCATTGCCTAGCATTTACTGCTCTTCTACGGCATTGATTCTAAGATTCTAAGAATTCTAAGAAATTCTAAGACTTTAAAAAAACAAACTAAAATAAAGAGCCAGACACAACTCAATCGACTGAACAACACGAATATTTGTGTAATAAATGTTTGCTTTTGGGAATGATGAGAAGACAATTTGATGCCTTTAATACTAAAACTCTACTGGCTATCATTCAATTCTTAAAAATTCAAAAGGCTCTCCCAGAGTGTGCCAGGAGAAAGAAGAACAGGAAGATGGACATTGAACCAGACTATTCAAGGATCTTGGGCAGGTAAGTGGCATAGTGGATGGAAGTTAAGAAGACTCATCTTCCCGAGTTCAAATCCAGCCTTAGGCATTTACTGTGTGACCCAGGGTAAGACACTTCACCCTCTTTGCCTCAGTTTTCTCATCTGTAAAATGAGCTAGAGAAGGAAATTGCAAAGCACTTTAGCATCTCTGCCCCAAAAAAACCCCAAGTGGGGTCACCAAGAGTTGGACACAAGTGAACAACAACAAATACAAGGATGAGTCAAAGGAATTAAGAGTGTTTGTCCTGGAGATGAGAAGACTTAGGAAAGTCATAGTCACCAAATTCTAACTTTCCAAGAATATCTTGTGGAAGAGAGATTATATTTATTCTGTTGGGCCTAAAGGGCATCATTTACACAATAGAAGGCATATTGGTTTTGGAGTCAAAAAACAACCCAATAAATAAAACCTAAGCTGAATTCCAAGCTCTGCTATTACTCCCTGTATGACTTGAGACAAGTCGCTCAACCTCCTTCATCAATACAATGGAGGAGCTTAAGGAGATGATCTCTAAAGTCCTTTCCAGGGTGTCCAGGTTGTCTAGGTGGTACAGTGGATAAAGCATTGGTTTGGAATTGGGAAGACTCATCTTACATGAGTTCAAATCCAGTCTCAGATACTTCCTAGGTGTGTGACCCTAGCTAAATCACTTAATCCATTTGCCTCAGTTTCCTTATCTGTCAGATGAGCTGGAGAAGGTAAGGGCACTTTAGTATCTTTGTTTTTTGTGTTTGTTTTTTAACTTTTTGTTATCTTTTTGTTATCTTTAACTTTTTTATAACTTAGAATCATTACTATGTATTGGTTCCAAGGCAGAAGAACCTTAAGGGCTAGGCAATGGGGGTTAAGTGACTTACCCAGGGTCGCACAGCTAGGAAGTGTCTGAGACCAGATTTGAACCTAGGATCTCTGGTCTCTGGGCCTGACTAAAACCACTGAGCCACCCAGCTGCCCTATTTTAGTATATTTGTCAAGAAAACCCCAAATGAGGTCACAAAGAGTCAGATGTGACCAAAACACCTCAACAACAAAGATTCCTTCTAGCTCCAAATACTAGAATACTCTTGGATTACAAAACTTCAGCTCAATCTTCTGAGAATCAGAGATGTTCAAGGCAACTAGGTGGCTCAAGGGATAGAGAGCCAGGCTTAGTAACAAGAGATCCTGGGTTCAAATCTGGCCCCACATTGATGGGTCTGAGGCCTCAATCTGGTTTAGCCCATCTGCCAAGATAGTGGGGTGGGCCCACTGCACATGGAACAACTTCTTGGAGCCACAGGTGAAGGCTGGGTAAGAGGTGGGCACCCACGTCCTGCAAAGGGCTTGTCAGCAAGCCCTCACCCCGAGATGCTAGTCCTCCCTGAATATCCCATAATACCTACAGGGTATAAAGGTCCTATCCATATAGACGTTCTAAAGGATTACAGGTTCTAAGATCCAACAATTCCAGTGAAGCTAAATATTCTCAAGGGGTCCCAAAGGTTCTAGGAGTCAGATGGTTCCAAGGGTCCGGGTTCAAAGAGTCTACTGTTCTGTGACTCAAAGATTCTAGCATTCTTCATGAGATTCTGTGACTTTAACACTCTCTAGGGCTAAGCGCCTACATAACTAAGGCTACTAAGGGCTGAAGACGGCATCTATTTACACTTGGAAGGATCTATGCTGCGCCACTTGTATGCCATGAAAAAAAACCTTCTGCTAAACTCATTCACACTAGAGCGTCCATTCTTATGGCCTCACCTCCCCAGATGAGAGACCTAGCCATTCATTCTCTTTGCCAGAGAGGGCAATGCCCAACCAAAGGAGCAGAGCACCGTGGAGGAGGGTAGGCATTTCTAGACAAAGGATTTTGGAGCTGGGCAGAAGGAAGGCTTATTCCCCAGTTCTTGCTCCTCAGTCCACAGGGTCCAGGGAAGGCCCGATGCCCATGAGGACCCACCTTGTTTGTCTCCAGTCAATACCCACACCTTGATATTCCCTTTCTTGAGAAGGTCGATGGTGTCAGGCACGCCATCTTGCAGCTTATCCTCAATGGCTGTGGCTCCCAAGAGCTGGGGGAAGGAGGAAAGAAAGGAACTCAAATCCTTCTTCTAGCAAGATGTCACTCTCACTCCCTCCTAGAGCCAAGCTGGGCAGAGAGGGAAGTGATAGGAATTTAGGTTTCTCTTCTGCTCTCTGGGCCTCAGGTTCCCCATCTCTAAAATATGTGGGATGGACAAGATGCTCTCTGAAGGACTTCCTAACTCGGACATTCCCTGTTCTCTATGCTAAGGGCCCTCCTAGCTCCTGTGTTCTAAGGAGCATCCCAGCTTAGACATTCTATGTTCTAAAGGCCCTCCCAATTTTGACATCCTCTGTTCTAAGGATCCTCCCAGCTCTGACATTCTCTGTTCTAAGGTCACTCCCAGCTCTGACATTCTCTGTTCTAAGGTCACTCCCAGCTCTGACATTCTCTGTTCTAAGCTCTGACATTCTCTGTTCTAAGGTCTCTCCCACCTCTGACATTCTCTGTTCTAAGCTCTGACATCCTCTGTTCTAAGGTCTCTCCCATCTCTGACATTCTCTGTTCTAAGGTCTCTTCCAGCTCTGACATTCTCTGTTCTAAGGTCTCTCCCAGCTCTGACATTCTCTGTTCTAAGCTCTGACATCCTCTGTTCTAAGGTCTCTCCCATCTCGGACATTCTCTGTTCTAAGGTCTCTCCCAGCTCTGACATTCTCTGTTCTAAGGTCTCACCTAGCTCTGACATTCTCTGCTCTAAGGTGTCTCCCAGCTCTGACATTCTCTGTCCTAAGGGTCCTCCCTATTCTGACATTCTCTGTTCTAAGGTCTCTCCCAGCTCTGACATTCTCTGTTCTAAGGTCTCTCCCAGCTCTGACATTCTCTGTTCTCAGCTCCGTCCCAGCTCTGACATTCTCTGTTCTAAACTCTCTCCCAGCTCTGACATTCTCAGTTCTAAGGGTTCTTCCAGCTCTGACATTCTCTGTTCTAAGCTCCCTCCCAGTTCTGACATTCTCTGTTTAAAGGACCCTTAAAATACTATTATTCTGTATTCCATGTTCTAAGGTAGAGGTGTCAGACTCAGAATGACCAGAAAAACTCCTGAGTTGTTCCTCCCAAACCAGATTAAGATATAATTGGGAAATGTTTAACAAAATACAATATGATATAGATAATATTAATTTGTGGTTTTCTAAGTCCCTACCCAACTAGCTCATTCTCTGTTCTAAGATCCCTCCTAATCTTGGCATTCTATGGTCTAAAGTTCATCCTGGCTCTGGTATTCTACTTTCTAAAGACCCTCTGACTTTGTATTCTATGTTCTTGGATCCCCCCCTAGCCCTAACAGTTTCTGTTCCATATTTCTAAAGATTTCTTCCAGTTCTAAAATATTCCTTCTCCCTTTAGACCCCTATTATAGGGGCCAAATACCTGAGGCTAGGTATTTTTTTAAATAAACCCTAACCTTTGGTCTGAGAATTGATGCTAAGTATGGATTCTAAGGCAGAAGAGCAGTAATGGCTAGGTCATTGGAGTTAAGAGACTTGCCCAGTTAGGAAGTATCTGAGGCCAGATTGGAACCCAAGTCCTTATGCCTCCAGCCTGGTGCTCTATCCACTGTGCTACCTAGCTGCCCTTGAGGCTAGGTCTTGGCGTTGGTTGGGCTGCCCATACAGCCTACCTTGAGGTCCTTCTCCATGTCCTCATATATTTTTTCCAGCGCCTGGGACCGATTCTGCAGGAGAACACTGGCTGCATGGTGCCTCTTGCTCCATTCTTGGTAGAACTCATCCTCCACTTCTTTGCTGGCTAAGCAGAGTGTCCGAAGCGTCTGTTTCGCAAAGGTCTGCCAAGGGCAGGAGGACAGAGCAGTTTGTCAGGAGCCCCCATGTCCTTATCCTACCCGAGTTACATCAAAGTGCAGGGGGGAGGTGAAGAGGTAGTTTACATAGCATAAGGAGGGCTGGATTTGGTGTCAGAGGACCTGGCTTCAAATCCTGCCTCTGCCATCTCTTTTATCAGTCATTCAACAAATGTGGCCAGCACTAGAGGAGACTGAAGGTTTAGATAAGACCTTGTCCTTGTTTCATGGAGCTCAGTGGCTCCTGGGGGAGCAGAGAGAGAAATAAGAGGCAAACATAGATAAATGTCTTACACAATAATATATAATGAATTCTTTCAAATCAATCAATGAGAAAGCATTATGCATCAAGCATTGTGCTTAGAAAATTGAGGAGAAAGGAAAGGGGAGGAAATACCATGAAATCTAAGGGGAAAGAGCCCTTTGGGGCCTCAGTTTCCTCATCTGTAAAATAAAGAGGTTAGACTAGTTGATCTCTGAAGTCCTTTCTACTTCTAAATCTTTGAAACTAGGTGGAACTATGATTTCCCCAAAGTCACTGATTGCTTCTTCAGCTCTCCTTCCAACTTACATAAAATCCAACTCATCATCCGATGGTTCTCTTTGAAAACAAAAGGATGAACAACCATGATTCTCTCCCTCCACCCAGTGCCTGTGATGGTGCTGACCCAGCGGCACAAAGGCCTGATATGAATGACTCAAACTCTCTTCTGGATCCTGAAATCTCTCCTCTCCTCCATCTCCATAGCACCTATCCAGATCCAGGTCTCATCTCCTCCCACCTGAACCATCAGACCAGCCTCCTCCCTGGGTTCCCAGCCTCTCATCTCTCCCATCTCCATCTCCCTGCAAAGGCTACCATAGTCATCTTCAAGGCCCTCAATGACCACTATTTCCAACCTGATCCTCCCATTAGTCTCTAACAAAGACCCTCTCTCCCCACAGGTTGGTGTCCTCACTCACTGCTCTTGTATTCATCCCCATTCCTATGTGCATGCTCCCTAAGGCTGTCCAAACTCTACCTATTATTGTATCCAACTCTTCATAACCATATTTGGGATTCTCTTGGCTAAGATCCTGGAGTGGTTTGCCATTTCCTTCATCAGTTCATTTGACAGATGAGAAACTGAGGCAAACAGGGTTAAGTGACTTGCCCAGGATCACAGTTAGGCTGAGGCTGGATTTAAACTCAGGAAGATGTCTTCCTCACTCCAGACCCAACAGCTCTCCCTAGGCAAGGGTCAGAAAAATGAGTTCAAATAGCTATATGACCCTAGGCAAGTCCCATAACCTCAGTCTCATTTTCCTCAACTATAAAATGAGCTGGGTTTGCAAGTACCTAACAGGATTGTTGTGAGAATCAAATGAGATAACATAGGTATACAGCTTTGTGAACCTGAAAGCATTCTATAAATTCTAGCTATTTTTAAGACCAAGCAATGCTTCCTCCTTCAGGAAGTCTTCCTTGTCTGCATTGGAGTGTAAACATACACATACCTGTGTCCCACATCTACAGTCCAGTCAACATTGGCCTGCCCACTTCCTGAGCACTCCATAGTTTGGAATTCAATATCCACTATCCATCCTGTCATCCCCACCTCCCCCCAGGGGCCTGTGGATAAAGCAACAGGAAGATCTGAGTTCAAATTCAACCCCAGATACTTACTGTGTAACCCTGGGCAAGTGACTTAAACTCTGTTTGCCTTAGTCCACTGAAGAAGGAAATGGCAGACCCACTTCAGTATTTTGGTCAGGAAAACCTCAGGGACAGTACTTGTATGTTATGGTTTATAGGGTCAAGAAAGGCTGGACATGACTGGACGACAAACAGAGCTGGGATTTGGAAGTGAATTAGCCAGGATGGTCCCCAAATTCAGTGAAGAGCCTCTGTCCACAGACTTAACCCAGAGAGTGGGAATCTCTAATCACCCTGCCTGCCCCAGCCCCTGGGAATAGAGACCAGTGTCCTTCCAGGCAGAATTGCTGCCCCCAGTCCCCTGGGTACTCATTTTAGGAGGAGGCAGTCTGTCCTGAGCTCTGGAAAGAACTCCTAGGGATAGTTGCTGGGCAACTAGAGGCCTAGAGACTATCTAATGTTTGGACCTGGAGGAGGAAGGCCAGCTGGTCTCATTAGCCATCTACCCTAAAGGTCCCTAGGGCTCCCTCCCACCCCAAAGGCCTCCTTTAACTCCATCCAATCCCAGTCCAATCAGTCCCTATACTCAACATGGGAGTTTGTACACATTGGGTACTCAATATATATTGTTTTGATTACAACCACTACTTCACCCATCTGACCTTGGGGAAGTTACTTTATTCCTCTGAGTCTCAGGTTCTTCATTTGTAAAAATGGTAACAATAAGGTCTATCCAATCTCCCTTCACTATTGCCCATTCTAGTCCCTGGTAGTTGCTTGCTGGCCCATTTTAAAGACATAAAGACTCTTCAACATAGCAGAAACAAAAGTCCCAAGTAACTACTAACCTTTTTCCCCCTCTACCTATACAGCATTTTCTGAAAAACTCTTCTCTTCTGTCTTAGAATTGGTACTAAGAATTAGTTCTAAGGAGGAAGAGCAATAAAGGCTAGGCAATGGGGGTTAAATGACTTACACAGGGTCACACAGCTGGGAAGTGTCTGAAGACATATCTGAACCCAGGTCCTCCCATCTCCAAACCTGGCACTCTATCCACTGCCACCTAGCTGCCCTTATAATAGCATTACTTAGACTCTGAAAATTGGCTCAAGAGAGTTAAGAGTTAAATCAGAAATTCAATAGACCATGAATGACCCTTAGCATCTTTGTTTTTCTTTTGCCAGGCACCTCCTTATGAGCTTACAAGCACCTGTATAGAGGAATGCCACTCTAAGTTGTAGAGCAGGTGCTGACCTGTGTTGATAACAGACATTTCCTCATTAGGACTTCCCCATGCCAGATTGCAGGTCTGGATCCAAAAAAAAGTTGTCCTACAAACATGAATCAATGCTATGTAAAAGTAAGCCTTTCCCAATATCTCATGATTCTAGAGCCTTCCTTCTCTTAATTTTTTCCTACTTAGCCTGTATACAACTTGTTCTTTGCATGCTGTCTCCCTCTTTAGATTATAAGCTCCTCAAGGGCAGGGACTTTTGTCTATTTGTATCCCCCGTGTTTAGCACAGTGCCTGGCTGACAGATTGATTAAGCAAGTTCAAGCCCCACCAAGTTAGGAAACTCTCCTTGACCACTCCATTCCACAACTAAGCTCCCCAGCCTCTGAACCACCAGAGTACCATCCTCCTCAAGAAACCAACACCATACATGTTGCATTATTCACACCTGGTCATTCTGGTTGTCCATTAGACTCAGGTTACTGACAGCATGACTGGCTCTTCCATTTCCCATCTCTTCTGTAATACTATGTATTTTGATGCACTTACAAGCATTATTTTGAGAAGGGGTTCCTAGGCTTCCCCAGAGTTTCAAAAGTGTCTAGGGTATAAAAAGGTTAAGAACCCCTAATACAAAGGGGAAAGGACACAGGAGAGAACATTGGAAGGATACCCAAAGTTAGAAAGAGTGACCAGGTCATCAGATAGGTAGGAGGAGCAAGGAAAGACTTAGAATACAGAATATCAAAGCTCTAAGAGACACAGAGCTTAGAGTTGAGAAGAAACATAGAACATAGAATATTGGAGCTGAGAGAGTCCTTAGAATTTAGAACACAAACATGTTCTAAAAGAGTTTTTATAATATAAAATATTAAAATTGAAATGAACTTTAGAGATTATCTGGTCCAACCTCCTATTTTATAGGTGAGGAAACTGAGTCACAGAGAAAAGAGACTTTTCTTAGGTCATGTATCAAGTCAATGGAAAGTCCAGGACTAGAACCCAGGCCTCCTGACTCTCGGCCTAGGGTTCTTTGCCTTATATCATGGTTGTGTGAAGGAGTAGCCACCCAAGAAAGACCAAGGACAGAGCAGTATAAGAAATTCCTTCCTCCTCCCCATCCCAGGCCCCAGGGACTCACATCCAGGGCCTTCTCAGTAGCAAGCTCATTAGGACATCCTGGCTGTAACCTCTCAAAGATCACCGTGTCTGCCCCCTTGGTATACAGTCGAATTTTGCCTTCAGGGTCTCTCACTGCAGGAGAAAAGAGCCCACCTGTCCTCATTGGGTTCCCAGGCAACAATGCAAGGAACATTAAGAACTTTGGGGTTCAAGAGAGTTCCTTTGTTTCTGCCCAGGGCTGTTGGCATGCCCCAAAGCTGCAGCCAGATGAACAGACCTCTCCTCTCTCTCTGCCTTCTCCATCTCTTCCATGATTCTTCTCAAGCCCTTGAGGAAGAAACTGAGGCACAGGGCATGGAAAGGGGCACGGGTCAGCAGCTCCAGCTAGTGCCCAAGAATTTGTTGAGCAGAGAAGCCCAGATTGGGAAGAGAACTCATAGGAGAGCTAGTCTAATTTTTATCCTCATCAACATTTCCAACTAACCTACACTTGCGGATTTGCCTCCCAAGCAGATCATTTCACATGACAAAAGCTTTAACCATAAGGACATTTTTTTTCCTAACATGGAAGCTCTGTCTGCAACCATCCCCTCTCCTCTCTCTCATTCCACTTCATTCTCCCCACTGGAGTCAAGCAGAACAAGTTTAGATCTTTTCCCACAGACCTGAGGACAGGGGAAAAATGAAAGAACAAATCTGGAGACCTGGGTATCAATATCCCGCCCTACCTCCAACATCTTGCCATGTGACCTAGGGCAGGTTTTTTCCCCAATTCTGGGGCTCAGGGTCTCCCATCTGTCCAATTCCTGCTCAGATCCTACCCAGAAGTGCCCCTCTGATGCCTCCTCATTGAATGAGCATGATTCTGAATTCCTGAAGGCAATGTTAGCAAAACAAACTCTACTGGGTTCCAAGTTAGAAAGGCCATCTACCCAGTGGAATTGTGCATTGGCTGGGGTGGGGGGAGATGGGGAGGGGGAAAAACATGAATCATGTAACCATGGAAATTATTCTAAATTAATTAATTTCAAAAACAAAATTTTTAAAAGAAAAGGCTGTCTAGAAATTGGAGTCAGAGGAATTTGGTTCAAATCTCACAAATCCCAGCTGACCTTTACATCTTATGTGACCTGGGGCAAGTTCCCTTAACCTCTCCAGGCCTCAGTTTCTTCATCTGCAAAATGAGAGGGTTGGAATCGTTGCTTTCTTAGATGACCCTATCAATGGACATCCAAAGAATACTTCCCAGCTACACACAGGGAGTCTCACCCCCAGAGACTTGATCAGCAGGAGATGATTATTTTTTCTTGGCCATTCATGAAGACCATAATTTGGGGCAGAGAGGAGGTGGCAGTCTTCATGGGTGGGAGAAAGAGCCATGCTGAAGAAATCACTAAGGGGAAATACTGTTCCCTGTATGTGAAAATACTTAAAGGTAAGATATAGAGATAAACCCCCAAATCCCCGCTCTGGACCCTCTTTTGGCTGTTGAGGGTGGGAACACCATGCTTACCGAGTACAGACATCCTCTTTCGGGAACTGTTGAAGTCCATCATGGCCAGCACCTGATAGATCCTCTCTACACCAAGCTCAATGGTGGTGATGGTATCCTGAGTCCGAGACAGAAAAACATAGCCAAAGTTCCGAGCGGCTGTCACCAGGGCTTCCTCGTCCGGAGAAGCTGCCTGGTAGACCAGCTGGCCTAGAGAGAAGATACATGGAAGGGAGGAAGGAGAGTCAGAGAGACAGTCAACAAAGATGTATCAAGCACCTGGCACAGTGGATAAAGCACTGGACCTGGAGTCAGGAAGATGAGTCTTCCTGTTTAAATCTGGCCACAGATCAAGCCCCAGATACTTACTAACTGTGTGACCCCAGCTAAATTACTTAACCCTGTTTGCCTCAGTTTCCTCACCTGCCAAATGAGATGGAGAAGGAAATGGCAAAACACTCCAGGATCTTTACCAAGAAAACCCCAAATGACTTCCTAGCTGCGTGATCTTGGGCAAGTCACTTCACCCTGTTTGCCTCAGTTTCCTCATCTGTAAAATGAGCTGGAGAAAGAAATGGTAAACCACTCCAGGATCTTTGCGTAGAAAATCCCAAATTGTAGTCAGGACGGGCCAGACACAAACCATGCTACAATAAATGCACCAAGGCATCATGTTAAACACTAGGAATACCAAGAAAGACAAAAGATAGTCCCTGCCCTCAAGGAACTCCTAGTCTTATAACAGGATGCTTAAAAGGGAGGATGGGAGGAATTCCCCAAATGGGGGGCAAGATGAATTCCACCAGCCTGGGTGGAGCAGGAAAGAAGAAACAAATACTTTTTAAGAGCCTACTATGAACCAGGCAATATACAAGCACTTTACCTATATTTGTTCTGTCTGTGTCTTTCTCTGTACCTTTCTTTTTCTCATCTCTCTCCCTCCCCCTCCTTTCTCTCTCCCTCCCCCTCCTCCCTCTCTCTCCCTCTCCCTTTCCCTCTTTCTCTCTCTCTCTCCTTGTCTCTCTGTCTTTCCCTCCTCTCTGTCTGTGACTGTCTTTCCCTTCTCTCTCTCTCTCTGTCTCTCTCTCTCCTTGTCTGTCTTTCCCTCCTCTCTGTCTGTGACTGTCTTTCCCTTCTCTCTCTCTCTGTCTCTCTCTCTCTCCTTGTCTGTCTTTCCCTCCTCTCTGTCTGTGACTGTCTTTCCCTTCTCTTTCTCTCTGTCTTTTCTCTCTCCCATCTCTCTCTTTCTCTCTCTCTGCCTGTCTGTCTTTCTCTCTTTCTCTCTCGCTCCCCCTTATCTACCATTTTAGAGTCAATACTGTGTATTGGTTCCAAGGCAGAAGAGCAGTAAGGGCTAGGCAATGGGGGTTAGGTGACTTGCCCAGGGTCACACAGCTGGGAAGTGTCTGAGGCCAGATTTGAAGCCAGGTTGTCCAGACTTCAGTCCTGGCTCTCTCTCCACTGGGCTGCCCAGCTGTCCCTGATCCCACCTGTGAAGTGAAGGCAGTGGACCTACAGACCCAGGGCCCTTAGAAGATAAGGATCTTGGCTGCCTGGAGTCCCTAGAGGGCTGGTCTGTTGACTCAGGGAAACATAGAGAGGCCCCTTCAGCCTTTGGCATGTGCCCCCCAGGGAGGCTGAGAAACCCTTCAGAAGGAAGAACGGCATGTCCCAGGAGGCCCTGTGTGCCAATCTCAAGGGCTCAGGTGACAGCCCCCCACGGGGGAGAGGGGGAGCCTATGGGGCAGAGCTGCTCTGGCCTGGGACATTGGGCAGGCCCAGGACCCATCTGGCTCCTGGCTCAAGACCCATAGTATCCAGTGCCTAGATCATTAGAGCAAGCTCATTCAGAAAGCCCGGTGAACCAGCCAGAGAGCCCAGGGGATTTGGAATCAGAAAGCCCAAGATTCTTCTTCTTTTTAACATATCTTCTGTCTCAGAATCAATGCTAAGTGACTTGCCTAAGGTCACACAGCTAGGACTTCCAGTCTCTAGGTTTAGATAATTCACTACCTTTTCAAACTGAGATCATATTGGTAAACCATGTAAATGCTTCTTTCTTTCTCCTTTCATCACACCTGCCTCAACTATAGCTGGACCTAGGAAGGGCCTCCTGCTCGCCCACGAATATCTAACACATGTCCATCCCTGAATAATGAGCTTATTGGTTGGATCATTTAATTCATGGCTATTTTGAACAAATAAGTGCATAAAATCATTAATTGGGCACTTACTGTATACAAATCACTGGGGATGCAAAAGCAAGTACTTTCTTTATTTGGATCCAAGAAACGTAGATGTAGAGCTAGGAAGGCCTCTATGAGTCAGCTCATCCATAATTTCACAGATGAAGAAAGAGAGGCAGAGAGGAGGAAAGTGACTTGCCTAGGATCATGCAAGCAAATATCTTAGAAGAATTCAAATCCAGGTCTCCCTGACTCCAAGTACTTCAAATAAGATATTCTAAAGTTTGCAAAGTGATGAAAATCATTCTTTCCAACTTCTTTTCATCCCAATGAAACAAAATATAAATGAAACAAAACAATTTCTTTTCAGGGCCCTGCTAATAACAGCTGCCCTTCTCCTAGGAGGGTCAGCCCCTGGACTAGGTGCCACTCACCATCCTTCTCGTCCACCATGACAGTATGGCAGAGGGCCAGCAGCCTCCAGAACTCTCGGGCCACTTCGTCCTCATCTTTCAGGACATCTTCTAGGAGCTGAGAGTCATAGAATATCAGGTTCTCATCTGCGTACTTGTTCCATCTCCAAGAGATAGCCTGTGGGTGAAACAGGGATGGTGAAGGAGGGAAAGAGACAGAGAAAAGAGAGAGAGAGAGAGAGAGAGAAAGAGAGAGAGAGACAGAGACAGAGAGACAGAGACAGAGAGAGAAGAGGAGACATAGAGGAGAGAGGGAAAGGGGGAGAGGAGGGAGGGAAAGAGATTGAGAACAGAAGGAAAAAAGGGACAGAGAAAGGAAGAAGAGGAAAGAGGAGAAAGGAGGGAGAGGGAGAATGAAAGAAGGGAAGAAGAGGGACAGAAAGGAGGGAGAGGGAGAGAGGGAGGGGGAGACAGAGAGAGGGGGAAAAGGAGAGAGGGGGAGAAGGAGAAGCAGAGAGAAGGGAAGAGAAAGAATAGGGGACAAAGGGAGAGAGGGAAGGAGAGAGAGAAAGAGGGAAGAGACAGAGACAGAGAGACAGACAGAGACAGAGAAAGGGAGAAGAGGAGAGAGATGGAGGGAGAGGAGGAAGAAGAGAGGCACCAGTGGACTTATGACTTCTGTGAGACCCAAGATTCATTGGGGTAAAGTGGAAAGAACCCTGGATTCTAAGGGTCCTCCCAGTTCTAATGGCTTCTGTCCACAGGTCCTTTCTAGTTTTGACATTCTGTACTCAAAGGGTCCTTCTCTACCATGGTTCTACCTTGGTTCTAGACCCTGATCTGCTCCTGAGTTACCAAGACAAGTTGAACATTAGTTCACCCATCTATAAAATGATGGATCTAAGGATCATTGAACCAGGCTTGAGAAGTCTCAGAAATCATTTTAGTCTAAAGACCTCATTTTACAGAGGACAAATCTGAGGTCCAGAAAGGCCAAGTGAATTGCCCAGCTAGGTCACCTATATAGTAAGAGACCAAGATGGGATTTGAACCCAGGTCCTCTAGACCCAGAGCTAGCTCTCTTTCCTCTGCATCTTGCTGAATCCCCAGGATGCTTCTCTGGTCACAGACTGTCCAGAAGCCTAATGACCAATAGCTGAATTGAATGAGCTGGGTCAGCAGATTCTTTGCTAACACATTACATTCTTTTTTATTTACTTTTACTCCATAACGCTCATAGGCAACGGTGAGTTTGATAAACCAGACAAGGGGGAAGATGCAAAGAAAAACAAAAAACAAAAAACTAGAAAACTCCACTATTTTCCACTCCAGTAAGAGAGGAGAGTCCATATGCATGTTATTGACCAAAGATTGGGAAGGGTAAAGGAATGCAGCATTGTTTTATATTCGTGTCGTTGTTTTTAAACCTCCCTTCTGTCTTAGAATAAATACTAAGTATTAGTTCCAAGGCAGAAGAGTACTAAAGGCTGGGCAATTGGGGTTAAGTGACTTGCCCAGGGTCACATGGCTAGGAAGTATCTGAGGTCAAATTTGGTCCCAGGACCTCTAGTCTCCAGGACCCTCCCCTATGATTTTTTTTTCCAAATCCTTACCTTCCACCTTAAAATCAATACTGTATATTGATTCCAAGGTAGAAGAGTGGTAAGGGCTAGGCCATGAGGGTTAAATGACTTGCCCAGGGTCATACAGCTAGGAAGTATCTGAGGCCAGATTTGAACCCAGGACCTCCCATTTCTAGGCCAGGCTCTCCATCCACTGAGCCACCCAGCTGCCCCCTCCCCTATGATTCTTAAGGGGCCTTTTTCAGTTCTGAAATTTTGTGTTCTATGTTCTAAAAGCCCCTGAATCCTATATTTTAAGTTCTAAGGTCTTTCCTGGGTCCTTTTGACATGACATGTTCTAAGATCACTCATGAGCCTGACATCTAATGTTCTAAAGGTCCTCTTAGATGACATTATGTTCTAGCTCAGCCTTCTAGATCTGGCATTCTGCACCTGCCACCTGCAACCATGACATTCAGCGTTTTGAGCTTCCTCCCAATTCTGATACTCATCTGGTCCAAGATTCCTTCCCTGTCTGACACTGTGTGTCGTGAGGGCCCTCCCAGCTCTGGCATCCTGTTTCTAAACCCTTCCAGCTCTAAAATCCTGTTCCAAGGGCCTTCCCCAGTTCTACCATTGTGTGTTCTAAGATCACTCCCAACCCTGCCATCCAGGATGCTCTGAGTGGGCGAAAATTCCATCCTTGGGAATCCCACCTCCTACTCAAGATCCAGGCCAAGATCAAACTCACCTTCAGGTCTTCTCCACCATCCGTACCTAGACAAAAAAATGCAGCTTCAGTCTCTTGCTTTCTTTCTTTTTTAATCCTTCCCTTCTGTCCTAGAATTAATACTCGATATTGATTCCAAGGCAGAAGAATGGTCAGGGCTAGGCAATGGGAGTGAAGGGACTTGCCTAGGGACACCCAGTTAGGAAGTGTCTGATGCCAGATTTGAACTCAAGACTTTCCATCTCCACGCCTGGCTCTTTATCTACTGAGCCCCTTAGTCCTTTACTTTCAAGAATGGGTCCAGTACTCTAAAAGATCACCCTGGTGCCAATATTAATAAAATGGAAATAGGTCTTGATCAATGACACATGAAAAACCCAGTGGAATTGCTTGTTGGCTATGGGAGGGGGTGAGGAGAGGGGAGGGAAAGAACATGATTCTTGTAACCAAGGGGAAAATATTCTAAATTAATTAATTTAATTAATTAATTAAAAACAAATGGGTCCAGTACCCCTGTGATTGGGAATCTGTGCCCACACACATACGCACTCCCTTTCTTAAAGGAGCTCAACAGGTGATGAAGGAAAATGGAAAGCTTAGCCAGCAAATAGGAGAGGCTCTGAAGTTCCTTATGAAGGAAGAGTCTGTCTCAAAATTGATCAGTATTAGATGCTGAGAAGATCTGCCACTGACTCAATGTGTGACCTTGGCCAAGTCCCTAGATCTCGCTGGGTCTCCATTTCCTTGACCATGAAATGAGGGCTTGATCTAGATAGAAGGCCATTTTCCCCTAATTTTGAGTTCCAAATTCTTCCCCTATTTTGTGTCCTAGAGGGCCCAGAGATGGAGAGCTGAGCCTGGAGTCAGGAAGATCTGATTCAATTCAGCCTCTGACACATAATAGCTGTGGGGCTTTGGATAAGTCATACAACCTCTGGATACCTCAAGCTTCCTCAATTGTAAAACAAGGACCAAAATGGCACCCACCTCTCCGGATTATTGGGAGGATCAAATGGGATCTTTGTAAAGTGTTTAGCATAATACCTACCACAGAGCAAGGAGGTGCTTACTAAAAGCTTCTTCCCTTCTTGGACCCCTTGGGCAGGGTTGTTGGAGCCTTTGGACCCCTTCTCAGAATTATTTTTTTAGGATTATATTTTTAAATGCATAATATAAAAGCCACAGATTGTCAAGAAAACCAATTATTATTGAGATAAGGATGTCATTTTCCTCCCTAAATTCCTAGACCTTTGGAAATCTATCCACAGACCCTTTGGGGATCGGTGGGTCCCAGGGGAAGAGCCCCTGGCCTGGATGACCCAGCATGCCACTTCTGGATCTTAAGATTCTGATTTCCTAAGTCAGTGGAGCAGAAGAAGGGGTATGGGCCAGTACAGTAGACCAGAGGAATCATGGGATGCAGCAGACCCTCTAGGGCAGACAGGGAGTGGAGAGGTCTGGCATTGGAGGTTAAGGTAAGAGATCAGAGAGGGATTGGTACTGTCCCTGTAAGACAGACCTAGGAAATCTGGCATTCACCCAGCCCTTCAAGGTTTGCAAAGCACTTTGCAGGTATGATCTCCCTGAAGACTTGCCACAACCCTGAGAGGTAGGTGCCATTATTTCCCCCATTTTATAGAGAAGGAAATTGAGGTTCAGAAAGGTTGGGTGACTTGCCTGTTATGACACAGCTAGCAAGGGGCCAAGGTGAGATTTGATCCCAAGCCTCTCCCGATTACAGGTCCATTCCCTTTCCCACTTCCCCAGGCCCCCTCTCTAATACTGATGATAGCTAACATTTATAGAGGGCTTCTAGGTTTGCAGAGCCCCATATATATATAGCCTCTTCATCCTCAAAACAAATCTGCAAGGCAGGTGCTATTATTACCCACATTTTACAAATGAGGAAACTGAGGCAGGTAGCAGGGAAGGGATTTGCCCAGGGTCACACAATTAGCCAATGCCTGAGATAGGATTTGAACACAGATTTTCTTGAATTCTGGTCCTGTAAGAGTCCTAGGTCATCTGCCTACTCCTCAGGATAGAATCTAAGGTTCAGGGGTGGGTCTAGAACGGGCAATAGAATCTGGGGTGCGAGGTTAGGATGGAAGGGAGGTTTAGCTCAGACTGGGGAGGGGGAGAGGCCGGGGTTGCCAGTCACCGTAAATCAGCCCGTTAATACAGCATTTCTTGAAGGTCATGATGTTCTGGGTCAGGGTTCCTGTCTTGTCAGAGAAGATGTACTCGATCTGTCCCAGCTGGTCATTGAGGCTGGTATTCCGGGCGTTGGCGGGAATGTCCTGGGGCGAGTAGTACATCTCCAGGTCCCAATTGATGAAACAGCTATTCACCAGATAGACAAACTCAAAACTGCAAGGGGATGAGACAGGAGACAGCTACTGAAAGTCCTGGAAATGGATAGCTGTCCAATGGGCCAGCCCAGGATCCCCAGAGCCAAGCCTGGGGAAGGAAAAATTGGAAGCATTTCCATAAATGACAAGTCTTTGAGGAGTAAGGTCAATCATTATAAATAATTCACCTTTTTCATTTCTATAATCTTTCCAGGTTTATTTTTCTCATGACAAACTTGGGACGCTATAATGAGCCATGATAACCAAAAAATGTTTCAAATACATTATTTTATAAAAGTTGCACAACAATTTTATGAGGAAGGTACTGCGGATATTATTCAATCCATTTCACAGATGAAGAAATTGAGGTTTTAGAAAAGCGAATGAGTTGTCCAGAAGTTTTAGAGGTTCAGAGCTACAAGTAACTTTATAGGTCAATGACACCATTTTACAGGGGAGAAAACAGAGCAATATCCCACAGGTAGAAAGTACCAGAGTCAGAACTTGGACCCAGGACCTGTAATTCCACATCCACATGCTATTCACAAAGATATCAATAGGAGAAACTGAACCCAAGTTTTCTGATTCCAAGCTCGGGGTTCTCACCTCCTCCGACACTCTGCTCTTGAGCCCTAATGGGATAAGGCAGAACCCTAGAGGCATCGAATGTGGGAGAAGGGAGGATGCACACAATATGCATGGCCAAGGCCAAATGGTAGAGTGGATGGGGTTCTGGGCCTCCCTCTGATGCAACTGCCCAGAGAGCCACATGATGTCACCCAGCAGATCACTATCCCTGGGGTGAGAGCTTCCATAACAGAAGCTCCCTATATGGACAAAACCATGAGTACATATCACCCTCCACACCTCAATTTTTTTTAATTTTTAATTTTTTAATCTAATTTAAAATTTTTATTATTAACATTCATTTTATGTGGAAAATCATTGTTATCCGTAATTGGCAATTTTTAAAAAATTTAATTAACATTCATTTTTTTCTCATTTTGAGTTCCAAATTCTTTCTCTCCTTCCAGCCTCTATTCCTCCCCATTTTGAGCAAGCAAGCAATACAGTACCCATTATATCCTACCAAAAATTATTAGAACATTAGACAGGCTTCTTCAAAATTATTTGGGGTGTGGAGTTAAGACGACTTGCTAGCTGTGAGGCCCTGGGTAAATCACTTCATATTTGTTTGCCTCAGTTTCCTCAACTATAAAATGGGGATAATTAGAGCATCTACCTCCTAAAGTCATTGTGAGGATCAAATGAGATAATATTGTAAAGAACTTGGCACATTGCCTGGCATTCAGTAGGCACCTTATAAATGTTTGCTGTTGTTTTAAATCCTTATAAATGAATAAGGCCCTGGGTCTGGGGTTGGGGAGTAAAAATCTAGTCTCAGGCACTTATAAGGTATGTGACCCTGGACAAGTCACTTAACCTTGCGCAACCTCAGTTTCCTCATAACTCTAAAACTGGGGGATATAATAATGCCTATTCTCAGGGCTGTGAGGATTGAATGACCCAGTGCCTGGGTCAGAGCTGGGCTACATAGACTGGTTTATGGAAGCCTTGTAAAGGCTAATTCTCCAGCCCTCCCTTATGAAGAAGAGAGGAAACAGAGGTGCAAATTAACCCGTTGCTGGCTGCTTGCATGGGTGGACATCTCCCTTGCCCCCCCCAACCCCAGCAAAGGACAAGCCCATCAGGGAAGAAGGGAAATGTCCACCCTGACACTGCCCACAAGTCTCCCGTGAACAGACCTAGCAGAGGGTACGAGTAAGGAATTCTTGTACGGCGTGTGTTCCTGTCTGTACAAATGTGTGTGAATTTTGCAATAATACAAGTTATGCCTCCCAGGGGTATTGCTAGGAAATTCTTAGAATTATCATCATTCTTTTAAGCATTTCTACAGCATCTACTTCATGCCAGATTCTGGGTTATTATCCTTTTACTCAATAGAAGGGAAAACCCAAGCCTGAGAGTCAGGAGACCTGGAGACTAATTCTTGCTCAACTCAATTCAAACCAATTCCAGAAACATTCTTTCATTATTGACCAAAAGGCCAATGGCAGGAGAGAGTATGCCAGATATAGGAGACAACCTGTACAAAGGTGCAGAGGTGGGAAATGGTATGTTGGGGCCAAGGGCAATTTGGCTGGAATGTTGAATAAATAAAGAATACTGATACATTTGGAAAAGTGAGTGGGATCCAAATGATAGACGGCTTTAGAAGGGCGAGTAAGCCGATTACATTTTATTTTAGCAGTAATAAGCATAAGAAGTTTTTTAAGCAAAGAAGTGACATGTTATTCTAACTTACTAACTGGCTGTGTGACTTTGGGTCTTTTCAGTTCTGATATTCTCTGTTCTAAGAGTTCTCCAGGCTGTGACATTCTCTGTTCTAAGCTCCCTCCCAGCTCTGACATCCTCTGTTCTAAGCTCCCTCCCAGCTCTGACATTCTGTGTTCTAAGGTCTCTCCCAGCTCTGACATCCTCTGTTCTAAGCTCCCTCCCAGCTCTGACATTCTCTGTTCTAAGGTCTCTCCCAGCTCTGACATTCTCTGTTCTAAGCTCCCTCCTAGCTCTGACATTCTGTGTTCTAAGGTCTCTCCCAGCTCTGACATCCTCTGTTCTAAGCTCCCTCCCAGCTCTGACATTCTCTGTTCTAAGGTCTCTCCCAGCTCTGACATTCTCTGTTCTCAGCTCCCTCCCAGCTCTGACATTCTCTGTTCTAAGGTCTCTCCCAGCTCTGACATTCTCTGTTCTCAGCTCCCTCCTAGCTCTGACATTCTGTGTTCTAAGGTCTCTCCCAGCTCTGACATCCTCTGTTCTAAGCTCCCTCCCAGCTCTGACATTCTCTGTTCTAAGGTCTCTCCCAGCTCTGACATTCTCTGTTCTCAGCTCCCTCCCAGCTCTGACATTCTGTGTTCTAAGGTCTCTCCCAGCTCTGACATTCTCTGTTCTAAGCTCTCTCCCAGCTCTGACATTCTCTGTTCTAAGGTCTCTCCCAGCTCTGACATTCTCTGTTCTAAGGTCTCTCCCAGCTCTGACATTCTCTGTTCTCAGCTCCCTCCCAGCTCTGACATTCTCTGTTCTAAGGTCTCTCCCTATTCTGACATCCTCCTCAAATCTTTAAGTCCAGGCTGGAAGCCTTTCTGACACAGGTCAGGCTGACTTCTGTAGACCCTTCCCAAGCTGGGAGTCTATGATCTCATACTTCTTGTCCTGTAGCTGCCTCCCTTCCTTGGGACTCCATTTCCTTACCTGTCCCCATCCCCACCATGCCAGCCCTCCCCAACCTCTCCTATCGGCTTACGTGATGTAGAGGGACATTGGCACAATGACACTGAGCAGGATCATGAAGCCCCAGAAGACAAGGAAGGCCTCCTGGACTGGAGATGAATTTCTATGGAATTCATTCAGGTAGCTGTGTTTGGCCTGGAAATCCACCACCTGGAAGCTATAGGCCACTGCCAGGCATAAAGAGATCACCACCAGCATCAGGAATATCTGCAGAAAGAGGCAACGGGGGTCAGGTTGGCCAGAGAAGGAAGTGGGGGAGGGGAAGGTAAAAGAGGAAGTGGGAGGAGCCACATGTGTTCTAGAAGAAAAGCCATACGTGATTCAGAAGAGGGTCACTGGTTTTATTTTGTTTTGTTGGTAGGGAGAAGCATGTGTGTTCCAAGAGAAGACTCCAAGGTATTCTAGAAGAGAGTACCATGGGTATTCTAGGAGATGAGACACAGTTTAGCAAAAACTGGAAGCCACACATGTTCTATCTACACAGCTTGGAGGACCCCAAAAATGTTCTAGAAGGAAGACCTGTAAGGGGAGTCACAGGCATTCTAGATAGTCTGGAAGAACCCACAAGATGTTCTAAAAAGACGTCATGTGTGTTCTAGAGGTGTTCTAGGTAGCTTTAGGGAAAGAGATGGGCAAAGTTCATCAGTCTGTCTCAAAGTTTTCAGAGTGGTCTCAAGTTCAAGTAACTGAGGTCCCTTGTACACCTTGAATAAGCCTCTCCTTCCTTGTCAGGCCTGGTTAACTGATTCTCCCTGCCTGTTCAAGCCTCAGATTAACACAGTCTGTGTGGTTGAAATTTTGATTCCTGGTGTCAAACCTTCCTAACATTAACCCTTAGGCTCCCAGAATATCAGAACAGGAGAAGGAAGGAAGGAAGGAAGAAAGAAAGAAAGAAAGAAAGAAAGAAAGAAAGAAAGAAAGAAAGAAAGAAAGAAAGAAAGAAAGAAAGAAAGAAAGAAAGAAAGAAAGAAAGAAAGAAAGAAAGAAAGAAAGAAAGAAAGAAAGAAAGAAAGAAAGAAAGAAAGAAAGAGAGAAAGAGAGAAAGAGAGAAAGAGAGAAAGAGAGAAAGAGAGAAAGAGAGAAAGAGAGAAAGAGAGAAAGAGAGACAGAGAGACAGAGAGACAGAGAGAGAGAGAGAGAGAGAGAGAGAGAGAGAGAGAGAGAGAGAGAGGAAGAGAGGAAGAGAGGAAGAGAGGAAGAGAGAAAGAGAGAGAGGAAGGAAGGAAGGAAGGAAGGAAGGAAGGAAGGAAGGAAGGAAGGAAGGAAGGAAGGAAGGAAGGAAGGAAGGAAGGAAGGAAGGAAGGAAGGAAGGAAGGAAGGAAGGAAGAGAAGGAAGAGGAGGAGGAGGAGGAGGAGGAGGAGAATGCATGTGTGGGGTATTTTAAGGTTTCCAAAGCCCTAACTATACATATGTTAATTCATATAATCTTCACAAAAACCCTGGAAGTAGGTGCTATTATTATACCTATTTTACAAATGAGAAACTTGAGGTAGCTCAGTTTCATACAACTAGCAAGTGAATGAGGCTGAATTTGAGCTCAGGTCTTGAGTTCTGGCCTAGAGTCAGAAAGACTCAAGTGCCCGAGTTCAAATCCAGCCTCAGAAACTTGCTAGTTGTGTTTCCCTGGGGAAATCACTTAACCCTCTCAGTTTCTTCATCTATAAAATGAACTGGAGAATGAAATGGCAAACCAACCCAGTATCTTCGTCAAGAAAATTCCAATTGGGGTCACAAAGAGTCAGGCGTGATTGAAACAACTCAACAACAAGTTCTTGACTCCAAACCTAATGCTCTATCCACTGTTCACCTGACAGTCTATATAACAAGCTGGAAGAGTTCTCAATGGCTGTGGAGCCTAATCTCATCATTTTATAGCGGAGGAACCTGAGCCTCAGGTTGATGAAGAAGTGGCTTTAGGTGAAAAGGGATTTGAACCCACATCTTCTGATCCCAGAAACAGAATTCTTGCCCTTGTCCTGAATTGGAATTCCCTCTACAACACCCTGCCACATTTCCTGGTTAACATTTCTACCTCTCTGAGCCTCAAATCCCCCATTTGTAAAATGCAAAGGGAGGGAGTTGGATTAGAGGATCCCTGAGTTCTCTTCTGCTCTAGATCACTGACCCTCCAGCTTCTGCTTAGAGAACTATCAAATGAGGTAGAACCACTTCTTTTTGAGGCACTCATTAATTCCATGATGTACAGCTTTCTTCCATCCAGACCTGTTCATTGATACAAAGAATTCCCAGGGAAGAAACTCGCTCTTCCAAATCTAGTGAACCTTGGAAACACTCAGAGGGTGAATGACTTGTCCAGAGTCTCCTAGCCAGGCTGGATCAGACATGGCTCTTCCTGATCCCAAGGCTCCCTCTCAAGTTCTTCCTTACTTGAGTCTAAAATTCCACACCTTCCTACTCTTTCTCCTCAGTGCTCCTGGTTCCACCCCTGAGGTCAAGCAGAACAAAACTGTTCTGCTGGATGGCCCCTCAAATACTGGTGATGATGCCTTCTCTACATTTTCTCTTCTATAACTGATCCTCCTTTGACGTGGTCTCTAGAACCCTCCCTCGTGATAAGCGCTCTTCTGTTCTTCCTAAAATGTGTCACCCCCAAATATACTGATGGAGGCAGAAGACAATCTGGACGTGATACTTCCCTTAATACAGCCCAAGATTAAATTAATTTTTTAACCCTTACTTTCTGTAAGAACTCCAAGATAGAAGGGCAAGAGTTAGGCAACTGGGGTTAAGTACTTGCCCAGGAAGGGTCTGAGGCCAGATTTGAACCCAGGTTCTCCTGAGGCCACCATGCTACCTAGCTTCCCTTTAATTAGCTTCTTAGTAGCCAGGTCTACAGACTCAGAGCAAGCTCAGAGACCACTGAAACCCCCATATCTTTTTCATAGAAAACTTGTCTAATTATACTGCGTGCTTGTGAAGTCAATTTTTCCTTTTCTTTTTAAATTTAGACCCTTACCTTCTGTCTTAGTACCAATTCTAAGACAGAAAAGCAGTAAGGGCCATTCAATTGGGGTTAAGTAATTTGCCCAGGGTCACACAGCTGGGAAGTGTCTGAGGTCACATTTGAACCCAGGACCTCCCTAGCTCTCTCTCCACTGTGCTTGCTACCTAGCAGCCCTGGTGAGGTCTATTTTTCTGAACCCAGATGCAGGAATTCCGCCTTCAGCTTTATTAAAGTTTATTTGATCAGATCTAGCCCTTTGTTCTAGACTTTGGGGAAACACGGGATTGACTCATTTTGCCAGCTGGCCTTTCCTCCTTTCCCATCAGCTACAAATGTGAGAAGTATGCCTTCAGTGCCTTTCTCCAGGTCATCAGATGTTGAACGGCACAAGGCCAAGGGCAGATCTCTGGGGCACTCCCGGAAAGACACTTCCTCCCAAGTTGACATTATTGACTAGTCTGTGTGCCTTGTCATTTGAACAGCTCCAAATTCAGTTACCTCTATTATTATCTAGACTACATTACTTCATCTTCATTTCAGCAAATATTTGTAAGCATCTACTATCTACAGAGCACCGTGCGTGTCCCTAGGGGACAAAAAGGAGACAGCCCTTGCCCTAAGAGAATTGGTACACTAGATCAGCTCTCGCCCACAAAGCAGCACCAGTAATTTTGCCAGTGTTTTGCTAAACTGCACATACAGCATTTCCGTGATCTCTATCCCCAGGCTGTAAGATCAAATTTTGCTTACCTTCTTAGCCGCCCTCCCACATGCCTATCACCTGACTGCCCCAGTGCCAAGCTCTGCCCACCCATCAGGACACATCCTCCTGGATGCCAAATTTCTGCTTGTTTGGATGCCAACCTACTTCCTATTCTCAAATAGTCCTGATGCTCCCTCTGCTCACTGGGCCAGGAC